>NC_081183.1:22870890-23126092 GCF_029867415.1 Vicia villosa | reverse complement strand
ACCAATTTCCAACTTTGTAAATACTCCATGGAATCAAGCATTTGGCTGATTACCATTCCATATATAATAATTTGAGCCTTGTGCTTTTCCTTTGCAATCTAGTCTTATTCAGTTTCTTGAAATACATTTTAAATTTTAACAGTCACTTTCTTGAAACAAATGTTTTCATAAAATAAAATGAATTTACTTGCAAAAATAAAGGTGAAAGTTCTTTCTAAGGTTTACAAACAATAGGAAGAATGCAAACAGTTGCTCCGAGAACGGTTGAGACTCCGGGAACCCATATTTCCCCATGAGGTCGCTTTGCGAACATCTCCCGATGACGGATCTTTGCTTCGATTCATATTATTTACTTCGGACAGCGGACAACTGATAGCCAGATATTCCAAACAGAGTTCGAATTACAAGAAGAGGACATCTTCTGATCAACAAGATTTTAAGTCGTATCATTAGGATTTTACATCCGCGACAATTCTATTCACATTCACTTTACATTTTATAATTGTCATAATATTCATGCACGCATTACATTACAACTGCATAGTCAAATTAGGCTTTTAATCATGAGAATGCCCGAGTCATGAGGGCATGAACTCAAGTTTCCCCTGCAAGTCCTGGAGAAACTTTTTCCTGCAAGACAACGATCCATGTAGAGAGATTTCCCCAAGCAAGTCAACAGATGGTAGTCTCCCTCAAGGAGATAGTTTGTTCACTTTTGGAATTCCTTTGCCGAGATTCTCCTGCAAAGCAACATTCAACAGTCTTTTTCAGATAAGATAGTCTGCTTCGCATTTTGGGCTTCCCCAAAAGTTTGGCATTTCCCCAGCAAGGTCAAGAGATGCCACCTTCTTTTTCGTCAAAGAAAATAATTCAGAATCTCCCAGCAGATCGACAAATGATTCCCCAGCAGAATCAGTGAATGGTAGTCTTCATCCAGAAGATAGTTCATGATCTCCAGCGGAGTCAACAAATGGTAGTCTTTCCCCAAGGAAAGACAGTTTGTCTGTTAAATACTCAAGAGATCGACAAATGGTAGTTTCTTAAAACAGTTTGTCTATTTCAGGGATGTTTGGTTCCCCACAGAGTCAATAAATGGTAGTTTTCCCCCTTAGAAAACAGTTTGTTGATTCCCCAGGCACCAATCGACGAATGGTAGTTTTCACCCCGAAAACAGTTCGTCTGCCTTCAAAACAAAGTCATTAGCCCCTCAAAAAGCATGGGCCCACATGACAATCTTTCAAAGATGCCAGGTCAAAAGGGAAGATGGCGAAGTTTCTTTATTACCGTCAAATGGTATCTTACCTCCAAGTGCTGGTAAGAAGTTTGATGAGGAAACAAACCCTTGAAGTTTCTTTATTACCGTCAAATGGTATCTTACCTCCAAGTGCTGGTAAGAAGTTTGATGAGGAAACAAACCCTTGAAGTTTCTTTATTACCGTCAAATGGTATCTTACCTCCAAGTGCTGGTAAGAAGTTTGATGAGGAAACAAACCCTTGAAGTTTCTTTATTTACCGTCAAATGGTATCTTACCTCCAAGTGCTGGTAAGAAGTTTGATGAGGAAACAAACCTTTGGAAATTTTCTCTTTATCTGAGATATTGTCCAAACACAACTAAGACCAGTTTCGAGATATGGACATCCGAAACAAGGAGGAGGTTGTTTACCTTTCTCTAAGTATCAACACTTAGTTAAAGAAGATGGATTGCGCATCCTACATTGCCATCCATTCACCAGAATCCACATCAAGTATTTCTGCAGGAGTTTGTCTCCTCATCCCCCGCCAAGTGCGACAACGGGATCAAATCATGCAAAGATTTTATCAATTACAACATCTCAGGAGCGCCCAAAATTCGGGCATTCCTTGATATTTAAGTCTCTTTTACGCAGGAGAGATCGAGATCTCAATCTCTCTCCCTCCAGATAAAAGAAACTTAAATAGGGGCATCTGTCATACCCTAATTTTTGACCCCCCTGAGATGACATATCTTCAGGATTTTTTTCATCAGGTCAAGACAAGTACCCAGAGCAGTCATTTCTCCATCTGGTACCTAATCGAGGATACTCAAAGACAAGAAAGCTCAGGCAAAGGATCAATCAATACAAAGAATAGTCTCTAATACAATCATGGGGCTCAAAAACTTCACTTTTCTCATCTATGATTGATTAGACATCCAGTCATATGAGTACAGGTTTACTCAGGTCACCAGACTAGGGTTTTGAGCCTATCAAGGACTGAAATCAGGGATCACATTTGGGAAACCCTAAAAAACCTCAGAGGGGCATTCAAAGACATCAATCATCTTCAAATAACTCATATTACAAGGTCTACTGGACATCACACTTCAATTCAAAGTCTGCAGTCATTACTTTCACATGGTCGACAAATTAGGGTTTTGACCTAATTCACCAAGATAGTTGACTTCTGATCAAGGCATGAACCCAAAACTCAAGACATGATTCAAGGATCTCTACTACTTCCATATAATCCATTTATATCATCCATTTGGGGAAAAGATCTTATTTCTACACAAAAGCCCAAAAATTCACTTTGTCAGGAAAAAGTCAACTGTGAAGGATCATCATTGACTTTTAAGGTTTTTGGTCAAAAAATGACTTTCAAAGATCAATATCATCAATATATGGATGTCAAAGTCATTTGGCCAAAGAAATTCAAAGAAATTCATCAAGGAGCGAAAAGTCGGGAATTAGGGTTTTTGAAGGCATGGTGAGATCTCAAAATTTCACCTACACAACTCAAAAAACTTCCAACATGAAAGTTGTAGATCTTGCCAAATAAAACAACATCTTACAAGGGAACTTTTTTCAAAAGATCAACCATTTATGAAGTTTTGGAAATTTTGAAGTTTAGGTCATAAACACTTAGAAATTTTTCTAAGTGTTTTAACCTAGTTTTCTTCCAACTTTGGCCTCATTTTTCACAAATTTCCCAAAGGATTCTGAAGAAGACATAAACTAATGATTTGAAGTAGATGTTTAGGGCTTTCCAAATTGTGTTCAACCTTCTCCAAATTCAATTTGAGCTAGGAGTTATGCTTGTTCAAAGTTGGCCTCATGAAGTAAAATTATAGGTCATGTACAATTTGGAACTTTGAAATTTTGTGCATTTTGCTTCACTAAGTGATGCTACACGACCTCTAATGCATCTGAAACCATACCATACATCAATTTCCATCATTGCATAAGGATTAGAGAAGATTCCCAAAAACAAAGGCATGTGATTATGTAATGATTGCATTTTTGAATTTATGGCAAATTGGTGATTCATCAAAGGAATCTTCTCCCAACCAATTGGAGCTCATTTCTGCAGCCATTTGGTCCCCTAAGATCAATCAAAACCGATGGCTAGGGAGTGGTATCAAAGAGCTCATCATTGCACTTGGAATATTCTTTGAATTCCTTCATGGCTAAGAAACCAAACTCACTACACTAAGCAAGCTTACTATGATCCATTGCTCTGAGTCAATTGCCTATAAATAGAGGCCTCTTTCTCATTCAGAAAACACACCAAAGCAACCATATTACTTGCTTTCTCTTTCTCTTCTTTTGTTCATTGTTTTTCAAAGTTCTTTGGCAAGAAGAATCGATTTCTTCAAACCAGAGCTTATCTTTGGGAAGTGAGCATTCTAACATCTCAAGGGAGGTCATTTGAGGTGATCCAAGCACCTGGATCACTTCTGTAAGTGGAGGAACACCATTGTTGCTCTCACTTTGGAGCATTTGCAGTTGGAGGTCCATGGAGTGATTCAGAAGGTTTCAAGGCAAGCCAATCATCCAGACACACTCCTCAGGTCATAGTGAAGCTAACCAGATGGCTGCAGCTCATCTGTAACTCGAGAATCAACACCCTCCATGTTCACTTGAAGCTGAAATCGAGGGAGGTCCATAGAACAATTCAGAAGGATTCAGGCCATAATAAACATCCAGTTAGCATCATTGAGTCTCAGGGAAGCTATTGAGATCACTCATTCAAGCCCAGGTGCTCTCAATCATCCTCACGACCTCCATTTTCAGAGGTAAGTTTCTGAACTCCACCTCTTTAATTTAAGTACTTTTTGTGTTAAAGCTCGATTCTATCTTGTTCAGCATCATCAGAGGATTGAAAACCCTCTATCATCGTTCATTTATTCATCTTGTGCATCATTTAATTTTAAAATTAGGGTTTATGTGTTCTTCGTGTTCATGATGAAATTCGTTAGTTACACTTAGAATAAATGAATTCTGAGCCCATAGTCATGTTCCTTGTCCAAAAACGAGTGAGATTGATGTTTACATCATGCCATTTAGTTGAGAAACCAGAGAGTTAGGAATTTGAAAATCTGAAGCTCGAGGAAGAAGATGAACATGGCGCGCGTAAAATTTGAATTTCCTGGCTTATTTGAAAATATAATATATTGAGTGTATATAGTTAACAAGCTGCGCGCGCAGCTCAGCTGGTTAAGTTTTGAAATGTGACCATGAAGGGCGTGGGTTCGAACCTCTCTAGGGCCAAACCAATTTTTTAGCACCCATTTTCTTTTCCTTTTTTACAAACTTTAACCAATTATTTAACTTATCAAATTAATTCATTTTGATTTCATTTTTTAAACACTTGTTGATTAATATATACATTTTATAAATAATCAAAAAAATCATAAAAATATTATTTTTTTCATGTATTTTAATTAGGTTTAAAATAGTATGTTTTAAATGTTTTCTTAAATACTTTAAAATATATATATTCATTTTGTTTTAACCTAATTACCTTGTGAATAATGTTATGATAAAACCCTATTTATTTAGGTCTTAGTTAGGTATAGATTTCATCTTTGCCTTAATTAAGTTGACTTTTGTCAATTTGCAAAATTGTTTTCAATCTCCGATTAAGCAGACGATTAAGGTTTTCAAACAACAAAACCTTATATCATTTCAATCATTTTTCAACTGTTTTCATAAACAGTAAATCATTTTTAAGTGGGCCTCTAATAGAGTGTAAGTCCCAAACACCTTCTCTTCTTAGCTTGTTTTCAAAACTGTATTTTCAAAATCTTCTTTCTGTTTTCAAAACATTCTTCTGGTATTTGAAGGGCATTATTCCCGGTGAAACTCTTCAGATACCTATGTGACCTTTGTCCATCTTCACTTCTTCTGTTTTCAAAAACCATTAACTGTTTATCATATACATTCAACTGTTATCAACAAAGACAATAAAAATACTGTTGAGGCTCTGTACATACTTCTTCAATGGCCTCCACTCCATCCAGGTTAGGCTTTACAAGCTTTCAATTTACAGTCTTTATTTAAATTACTGTCAAATATAAATTGTGCATATATTAGTTTAGAACTACGTTTGAGTATAAACCTTAGGACAGTTAAACTATATATATATTATAGGAATATGGCCTAGGATTGAGAATGTCTTCCCGGTGAAGGCTATTTCCTAATTAGAGATCTGTAGTTCAAACCACCAAGATGAATTATTCCCGGTGAAACATCTTGGCAAAAACCTTAGAATCCATATAATAGGACACATCTACCCAAAGAGGAATTATTCCCGGTGAAACCTCTTACCCATTTGCTTAGAGCCAAAATAAGTTCAAAACCACATAAGCTTTCTCTTGTGCTATAACAAGGACCCTCGATTAGCCTCCTCTTGGGCTTTGTACAAGGACCCACAGGCTTCTTAAAAGCATTTCCAGCTTCCTCTTGAGCTTGTATACAAGGACCCATCAGGTTTCTTATAAACATAGGAACAGGTCTTTAGTCACCTTTTTAGCCTACCCTGGTGAGTTTTTTTTCAATTTAAACCAGACTTTAAACAAGCTAAGTTTTGTCTCAATTTTTGCATTGAGTACACTTTTTGGAATGAGAGACATGGACAGTCTCTGTCACCCTTATCTTCATCAATCTTCCTTAGCAGAGTCTAGGATCTATGTTTGATCATCCTCAGCATTGAGTCAGCCTTCATCTTGGGCTTTAAACAAGAAGTCTCCACTAGATAATCTTTCTGCCAATCTTTTCATCCTTTAATAATTAATGGAGTGCTACCCAATTCAATCACTTCAAAACCCCTGGAAAGGGTTAGCCTCCAAAATTAATTAATAAATAATTTCATTCTCTTAGGAGATAATTTCCCCAAAAGAGTCAAAATCCCTGGAAAGGGTCAGCCTCCAAAAAACATGATAAAGTCAGTCTTTTAACAGACAAATTCACCAGCTGAGTCAAAATCCCTGGAAAGGGTTAGCTTCCAAAGAAAAATAGTCTTTTAATAAATAAAACCTCCTCAGTAGAGTCAAAACCAACAAAAACAGTTAGCCTCAACCTTGGGCTTCATACAAGGCACCCAAACAATAAAACTCCCCTGTCAAGAGTCAGCCTCAACCTTGGGCATTGTACAAGGCAGATAATAGAGTCTCCCCAGTGAGTCCTTCATCACTCAGTAGCCACAACCTTGGGCTTTGTACAAGGCAGATAAACCATATCTTTCATGTGTCAAAGATTCCTAACACTCAGGATCTTTTTCCCATAGAGTCATCCATACTCAATTCATTTATGAGTCCGCCACAACCTTGGGCTTTGTACAAGGCAGAAAATAGTGTTTTTCCCTAGCTACAGTCAGCCACAACCTTGGGCTTTGTACAAGGCACACAAATAGAGTCTCCCTAAGTAGAGTCAGCCTCAATTCTGGGCTTTGTACAGAACACAAAAATACCCTGTAATTAATCCCCAGTGGAGTCATCTCCCAGAGTCAATAATAATTAATTAATCAATCAAAAAGCCTCAAGCTTGGGCCTCATACAAGCCAGCTAAAGTCAAATCTTTTATACAGTAGATAGACATAGCTTATCTCCATAGAGAGATATTTTTACTACTCTACCACATTCAAACAAACATTTCAATTTCAATTTCAATTTTAATCAAGTCTCCCATTTAGGATTTTGAAAGGCATGAGCTGGCAGTAAAACCCAGACATGTGGTAACTTTCCCTAATTTGGATGAGCATCTTTCTTTCATTTAAGAGGCATTTGACTGGTATACTTGCACATACACAAGTAAGGTCCCCCTCTTGAATGAAATGAATTCAGTTATTCTGTCACTCCTTTAAATGTTTGTGGTAGAATAGTACAGATACCTCTCTGTAGAGATAATTTCATGTCTCTTTACTGTAAACAGAGATTTAATTCAAAGCTTCAACCTTGAGCTTCAAGCAAGGCACCAAAAACAATTAATTTCCCTAGTTAGTTCCCCGAACTACATTAAGCTCTGACTTCCACTAGGGATATGTAGGCATGAGGTTCACAAGGAATCTCAGCGAGCTAATAAAATACCAAAAATAGTCAGTTTGTCTGTCTGTCTGTCTTTTTTTATCAATTCAATTCTCTCTCCTAATACAAAGGAGAAACTTTCCCAATCATAGCAATAAACACAAACACAATGACACAGAGAAGGTTCCTGTAGAGTACTACAGATATGTAGGGTGTTTAAACACTTCCCTATGTATAACCGACCTCCCGGACTCCAGAATTTCTAGTCTAGGTGTAAATCCCCACACTTAGCAAACTCCTAGGGTTTAGTTGAGATCTTTTTTCCCCTTTCCTACTCGTAGGACAAATAAGAAAGTTCGTGTGATATCGTAGGAAGAACTGAAACAAAATTCATCCCGCCACGGGCGCATTCTCCTTCCAAATTTCGCGTGAAGGGTTTAGCGTGCCGTCCTCCCAAGTGAAACGGGGAGGTAAAGAAAACGACCACCACAAGCACCAAATTGCTGCAAACACACTGATACTGAAGCTATATTCATGGCTGAACAGAAGTTCATGAAATCTGAGTCAGAAATAAAGATACTTTTAAAAACATAATCATTAGCAAGACGGCTGCAACACTCAAAAAGTGCAACTCCCAAGGTTAACTGAAGAAGCTATTCACATGCAGCTCATTGGAGAAAACAAAAATGAAAAGCAAACACGCAAGCATTCATTGCTTCGTCCAAGAATAAAGTTAATTAACGGACAAAAAATATTGAGCTATATATTCATGTTCGTTTGAAACAACAAACACAATGATTACACACACAAACATCATTATTCTGAAAATTATCAAAGTGTGAAGATACATCAAAACTCGCTGAAGAAAAATTTTCATATTCATAGTCTGAGTTCAAACTTTCTGTATTAAATATTAGTGAAATATCACAGTTGTGAATAACGCTTTATAGAAGCAATCCTAAACACTTTCATATGAAGTTACTCTGTAGCAGTTCCTTGAGAGACCAATTGGGTCAGAAGTCTCAAGAAGTCTAGGACTAGTTGAGTCTTAGAAGTTGGTTAGTCACAAAAAGTTGGTTTGTGAAGGTTGTTAGTCATCAGCAGTTGGCTCGTGCATTGTATTGTTAGTCACACCAGTTGGCTGTGCAATTGTAATCAAGTTTTGATTATAGTGGATTAAGTCCTCGTTGAGAGAGGCTAATCACCTGTGGAGGGTGGACCGGAGTAGTTTGAGTTGCAAACGAACCAGGATAAAAATAACTGTGTTCTGTCTATTATTGCTCAAAGTGAAAAAGAAAAATGTATTCAACCCCCCCCCCTCTCTCTAAGTGTTTTCTCAACCTTCAATTGGCATCAGAGCTTTGGTTCTGGGTGAAAACACTTAACCGTGTCAGATAAAGATCCAGAAGGAAAACATATGGCTAATGAAGTAAACAACAATAGTTTTTCAAGACCTCCTGTATTTGATGGGGAAAACTTCAAATACTAGAAAGATAGAATGGAAAGCTTCTTTCTAGGATTTGATCCTGACCTATGGGATACTGTAGTAGATAGCTACGAACATCCTGTAAATGAAGGCAAAAAGATAGACAGAAAAAACATGACAGATCAACAAAAGAAGGATTTAAATAAGCATCACAAAGCCAGAACCATATTACTAAGTGCTATCTCACACGCTGAATATGAAAAAAAAATCACAAACAGAGACACAACACACGACATGTTTGAGTCACTCAAAATGACTCATGAAGGCAATGTTCAAGTCAAAGAGACAAAAGCACTGGCTCTTATCCAGAAGTATGAAGCCTTCAATATGGAAGATGACGATACCATTGAAGCCATGTTCATGAGGTTTCAAACTTTGACTGCTGGCTTAAGAGTTCTAAACAAAGGATATACTAAAGCTGATCATGTCAAGAAAATAATCAGAAGTATACCAAGAAGTTGGGGGCTAATGGTTACAGTGATCAAAGTAGCAAAAAATCTAGATGAAGTATCCCTTGAAGAACTCATCAGTGCTCTAAGAAGTCATGAGATTGAGCTCGATGGAAATGAGCCTCAAAAGAAAGGTAACACTATAGCTCTTAAATCTGTTAAAAAGTTGAAACTAACACTTTGCAGGCTAAGGAAGAATGCTTAAGTGAATCCGGATCAGAGGAGGAAGATGAACTGTCTCTTCTTTCCATAAGAGTGAATCAATTCTGGAAGAACAAGCAAAGGAAGTTCAGAAACTTCAAAAGACCATAATACAAAGAAGAATCCTCTGGATACAAAAGGACCAGCAGAAAATGTAATGTATGCTCTAATTGAGAACTCGTGAGAAAGCGAATTGTTGTCGATGGTTCAGGTGGTCCAGGAGCAGGTAGTTGTTGAGCCAATGGTTCAGGAGACGGTGGTTCAAGATCAGGTGATTCAAGAACAGGTAGTTGAGGATATAGATACCATCACTCGTGCATCTATGGAGCCATCAGTAAACACTCATGGAGGTTTCCCGGAGGACCTTCTGACATGTCTGTGTTGACGAGATACGCTGACCATGTCGCTTATAGGATATGGCTGGGCGAGGAATGTAATATTGCTCTCGTTTAAATGCTAATTTTTATGTTTATTACGCGATTTAATGTATACTAATTTGTTTTAATTGTATTATTTTGTTACAGGATCGTCCAGTGTTGAAGGTCACTTCTCACGGGTTGAAGTTGAAGAACTTCCTCGAGAGTGGTTTCACAGTGTGTCACACCCTAGGGTCATACCATCTTCCACATCATCTGATGTTCCAGGGCCTTCAGCTACCAGAGATTCTTCTGATCCACCACCACCACCTCCACCTCCCACATGTGACTAGGACAACCGCTTATAGTTCATCGCCGTTCACTTAGATAGCCTCGTGGGTTTGGTGAACCCTGATGGTGAGGTTCATACTATTTTAGCTAGGTTGGCCGATGTTTCCCGTGGAGGGCCTATGTAGATTTATTTTGGCAAAATATCTTTTTTGGTCCCGTATGTTAACCTCAGAGTTCATTTTTGGTCCCTTAACTTCAAAAAGTTTCATATTGGTCCTTTAACTCTTCAAAAGGTGTCATTTTAATCCTTTTTGTCATATTAGCGACGGAAAAACACAAAAAATCAGTCGCTAATATGACAAAAAGGACTAAAATGACACCTTTTAAAGAGTTAAGGGACCAATATGGAACTTTTTGAAGTTAAGGGACCAAAATTAACCCTGAAGTTAACATACGGGACCAAAAAGGATATTTTGTCTTTATTTTTTTATGGTTGTATTGTATGTATATTTTGGACAGACATCTTTTTTATTGCATCATCTTTTTTGCTAGTACATGTTTCGATTAGGTAAAGAAAATAAAATAACATCAATAATAAACAAACATAGTTAACAAACATCAGATGACAAACAACAAACATAAACAATACTCTGAAACATGAAAACCTAGACACTAACGGATGACTCTGGAAGATTCAGACACTTCATTATGTCGTCCACGGTTCTGCGGATCTGCGCGTCCAACTCGATCGCACCTTTAGTTATCCTACGGAGAAATGATTTTCACATGGCCTTCACATCTTCATCATTCTTCAACTCATTTAGGTTGAATTTCACCCTTCCATTTGTATCAATCCAGTCCTCCCGAAACTCAATCATTGTCACCCTTCTGTTATCGGATTTAGGCAGCAAACTATTCAACATTTTTTTCAAGGTGGCAAAGGATTTGGGGCCATCTGGAATCTTCGTTTCAACAGCAGGGTTGCAGCCATTAAAATACACGACTACATTAATCAAATAATGAGGAAGAGACATTCTGTTAAGATATGTTATCCAATAACCCTAAGACCCTTATTCATACAAATGGTGATGCATTCTAGACCACACATATGTGTCGGTGCAATAAAAACCCTCCAAAAGTGTCGGTAAAATCTCAACCGTTGAAAAAATCTAATATTGAAACATACCGAAAATTTCATTATAACTGAAATTTATAGTACCTTCCATAAATTTAAAATTTTTGATATACCGAAAATTTCAAATACACTACCGGAAATTTCCGCGTAATGTACCGAAAATTCTTTGTATCTCAATAGAAATAAATTTGAAATAAAAAATAATAATAAATTGGAGGGTGGCATTTTGTGAAAGGGAAATAATGGGCCATGTTGGATCTAGTGCTCGCCACATGACCCCGTCCTTTTATGCTCAAGTTCGTTCCGTGTTACTTAGTGACTGCATAGTTAATTACTCACTGGCTAAAGAAATTAACAATCTCTCTTGAGATAACATTAATCACAAATCTATCATATTATTGATCATATCTTATTTATATTTAGGATTAAGTACATGCTTAATTCCAACAAAAGTATAAATTTTTAAGTTTAGTTTATATTAAATATTTATTGAAATTTTAGCCCTTTATATTATTGCAGTTTGCAAGACTAATCTCTATTAATTTTTAAAAATTATAAAAAAATAAATAATGTTAATAAATTATCTCTAAAGGGAAATAAAGATAAAAATGAATTCATTATTTAAATGACTAAATTTAAAAAGGTAATGACTAAAACATGTTTTAAAAAACCGCGACAGTTGCTTGCATAAAGACTTTAGTGATTTCGGTCGGTATAGGTGTCGCGACACTGACTGTGATCATCGCGGTATAAATTAATCACAATTTATTCTTCAATATAAAAAATAGTAATAACGATACCGACATCGACACTTGTCAAAACCATTTTGTCGTAACCGTTTTTACGGTCGCGGACATTTTTTTAAACTCTATTAAGCCTTATATTTATAAATATTTATATCATTATATATATAGATACCTTGTTGACTCTTGTCATCATTTTCTATTAGTTTCTCATAAAATCAAATCATGGTCTCATTTTCTATCTTATGAATTGATAATCCAAATTCCTACACTTATTGAATTGATGACACAAGAATTTTCACTTGTCCAGCATGTTTCAATTAATGCCAACATTCTTCTAACATATTTTTTTCTGCTCCTCCACTTGATATTTCCCTTTTGTTTGATAGGTTAAACCAAACATTCCTAATAGTATCCAGACAACTTAAAATAATTATTCAAATTTAAATATTCCCTTAATTTTTAGTCTATGATCAATTCATACTGATATTTATTTCATTTAATATTTATTATTTCTTGGACAAACCAAAACTTGTGAAGTATATTTAATAGAAGGCCGTGTATCATGTGAAATGTTGCAGACATGGATCTCGTTGCACATTTAATAGGGAACCCATTGAATCTTGGTGTATATATAATAATACTCTGCATTTTCTGATTTTCTCTATTAATGAAAATTGATTTTGAACTACACTTGAGTCTGTAGTTCCTTCAAATATGAGCACATACTCGCTTCGAGCTCACAAATATTTACTTGTTGTGATTTTCTTCGTGCTATTTTCGATCGGTTGGAGCCTTAGGGTGATCCCAAATCATGGTAAGCAACAAGTTTTACAAATTGCATAAGTTTGAAACTAAAACATGATAATGATGTTTTTCTCATAGTTGCATCAGTAGTATGTATCATGCGCGAAATGAGCAAAAATATACAAACTCTGAATAACAACACGTTCGAGAATATGACATATTCTGTTTTTTCTTCTCGTTTTCCAGCAAAGTTAACGCGCTTGCAAGAAGAGAAATCAGAAATTAGAGGCGAAAAGGTTTGGCACGTTTAGTTTTATTATTGTATGGAAGGGAGTGAATGGTTAATTGATGTTTGGTGTTTACGTACTTGTGATTTTGTAGGAAGAAACAAGAGAAGATAACACGGCGATGGAACTCTACCCAAATGGTTCTACGATTCCAGATTGTTCGCATGCATGTGGACCATGTTCGCCTTGCAAGAGGGTCATGGTGGGTTTCATCAAATGCGCCATGACAGAGTCGTGTCCTATCGTTTACAGATGCACTTGTAAAGGCAAATACTACCATGTTCCGTCAAATTGATCTAGATGATCATAGTTATTAGTTCTGTTAGAAGTTTTGGATCATTGTTGTAATTCGAAGAAAGTGATGATGAGTTTTGAGTTTTTTTTTACCATTTGAGATGCTTAGATTGGTTAGGAATGTTAGAAAAGGAAAACTTTATATTATGATTTATGACTCTATCTTTTGTTGCTTGCTTGTTTGTCCTCTGTCAATAAACAACTCAAAAATTAACATCAGGTAAAAGATTTAGATATTTACATTAAAAACAAAAATAAAACCATCCATACATGACTTGAATGAATAATTCTTACATGAGCAGTTCATAAGGTATCTAGTGATCCAAATATATGATAACCATAGCACCAAAAAAATCGATAGAGCACCCCTAAGGTCTTAAAAAATCGATCCGCGATCGCGAAAACCCACGAATAAAACGGTATCGGAAGATGGTGATATGGATACCACTATTCACCGTTTTTAGGTTAAAGAACAAACTGTGATTAATTCACAATGCGACGACCACAGTCAGTGTTACAACATCTGTACGAACCGAAAATCGCAAAAGCCTTTACGCAACTCTACACAGGAGAAACACCATTCTAGATGGCGAATGACTCAAATGCAATGATTCTTATAGAGATTGATCCTTTAAGTTGACAAAGAGAGTTTGTTGAATAAATAAGCAATGAACTGACACTTAAAACCAACATGTTTCTAGTTGAGGAACTTTAAAAGAAGCACATACCAGAGAATACGCCACAAAGTGTGGTCGAGTGCAACCCTTTCCTCTTCTGAAAACAGAAGGACTAGACTGAAACTCCTCCTTAAACAAAGTGACTGAGTCTTAAGATACTCTCCTCTAAATGAGTAATCATTAATATGTAATAGCATAATCTTAGAAACAAGGTGAAAACGATCACGTAAAAAATACATCAAATAGCTCCTAGCTTGGAATCACATAATACTTAATGAGATATTAAAAGATAAGAAAATTTTGGGATCCCTGCTTCCTCCCCTGAAGGTGTCAAGTTTCCACCTCGCATAGAAATATCTAAGACGAAAAAGTTCTCAGTTTCCCCACATCATAAGACTCACTGGGCCAAAAGTGCACAATTTCCGCCTCAACACAAAAGCACCCAAAGCAAAAGGTGTTCAATCTCCTCCTCATCATATAACCCCGAACCGAAGAATGTTCAAATTTATATTTTAACGGAATGTCCAAGACAAAAGGAATTCAATTCCCTCTAAGCCACCAACAAGGGGTCCAAGTGACACTAAAGTCACCTTTTTTGGTTTTCAAATCCTAATCTTCGAATGCACGAAGGACATTTTTGGTTTTCATAAGAGTGGCTGAAAACCCATCGGATGGGAAAAAGCAATGGCCTTAGAATATAACAACATAAACCTGTTGCTGAGCTTATAATGAATCATATTAAAGAAAGAAAAAACCCATACTAATTGTAAGGAGTATCAACATAAAAATAATCACCTGCCCCTATGTAATGGTATTGATTACGATTTTGAAATTTCTTAAAATAAATGGAGATATTATTCCTAAAGTTTAGAAATATAAATGAAAACATTTAAGAATAGTGATAAATATAGTGACATGTATTTTATGTATTTGCATTCTAAAACTTTAGTAATACACATCTCCATTTATTTAAGAAACAGATAGAAGCTCCATAAATTGATCCTCAGAAGGCATAGTGAGAAACTCTCCCTGTACTTATGTTCCAATATGGAAACATGAACCCTAAAACTTACTATTTACAAAGATGCAAACTAACTGAACAGTAGAATGTTGGCAGCTTCAGAGGGAATCCACATTGACAGCCAAAGCATCGGGTAAAAGTACTTCCCTAGGATTGGTAGATCTTCAACCAGATAGCATAATTGAGGCATTTCAACCAGTCCATTCTCACCCGTCGGAGGTCACCGTTTATGTTCACTACAGATCATAACAGACATTTCTAGGTACCACGTATTTGAATCCTCATTTCACAGGACGTACACCAATTGTTTTCACACGAAAACGGTACTGAGGAAAAGATTCATCTTCTTCATCTTCATCATCTTCGCTAGAATCATTGTCAACACTGTCCCACCGTGCATAGTCCAGAGCTGAATGTCCTTTAGGTTTTGGAATTGTTTGCCATCCTTGCTCTGCTGATTCGTTGTTTAGTGGTCTAGGAATTTTAAGCTCTTCCATTGACTTTTTAGGCTCGTTTATTTGGTCTCTTTCCTGTTTGGATGAAAACTTGGGGTCTGTTTCTTTAGGGGTACATTCAATACTAATTACACCTTTGCCAGGCTCAACCTTCTGATCTATCCTAACATTAGAAGCTGTGGCATGTTTCTGTCCGATTTCTTCCTTCGTTTGCTCACCTTTTAGCATCACCTCATCCTTCTCATCTTCCTGTTCCTCAAACTCCTCTTCTGACTCAGGTATTGGAGCAAGTGACTTTCCTTGATCAAGAAAAAAAAGTACCATTTTTTAGTACCAGCTGATTAAGTAATTTAATTACAGTGACGAAATTATAGGCCTATAGTGATACGCTATTCGTCTATAGCGCGCTATTGACAACATAGATTACATGCAACTGAAATGAAAACATAAGAAATAAGGGACAACACCTTACCAACTGTGTCTTCAAACGGGCATGAAGGTTTTGATAGACCTCAGAAGATGGATTCAACTCCAAGAGTCTGTTGACATCAAAAAGTGCAGAATGGTACTCCTTCAGGGTCACCAGTGTTTGAGCCCGCAACATCAACGCTCCACTGTGATTGCTATCAAGCTCAAGTACCGAGGTACATTCTTCTGCTGCCTGAAATGATAGTAACCATCATTGATTGCATCGCAAATATTTCAGCAAAAGCTTACAACTATGGAGGGAAACAGACAAGAAAAGGCATATTTTCAAAGTCTGAAATCCTATTAAATATTTCACTATGCTTGACTAGGATTAGATAGAGGCTTAGAGCTCAAAAAGGTACAGCAAAAAGTAGTGTAAGCTGGTACACAAGCACCAATTTGTTCTTCGCGGGTGTGTAAACGAGTTATGTTTCTATGATCACAGATTCACAGGTCTATATAAATCCCATTGCCACAAAAAATGGATACCAAAAGATCACGAATTGAGAATGGGACTGTAAACTAATAAGATTAATAATACAACATCAACAAAACAGCCAATTTGTCAGCAATACTCATTACAAATACAAATAGTATATCTTATCGTTCTACATAGCTACAAGTAAAGAAAACAAACAAATTTAATTCAACTAAGCGATTCACAAATCATAATTTATACATAGCTGCAAAAAAAGTTAACCGGCAAATCCAAATAATTAGAATTCCTTAAATACCATAAAAATATCTGAACATCCTAAGAAATGTTTATAAAGCTATAATTAACTTTGATTTTTCAGTAAACCTTAAAAAATAAAAAAGCTCCTCTCTCAAACAATTTATCTTTGTCTTGATCCTCTCGAGTTTGACAAAAAGAGAAGTGTTTGAAACCAAGAATTGGATTCCAAAGAAAGAACACTCTTTATTAGAAAAGGGGAAATAACATGAGAGCAAGCTCTCCTCAAGGGTTTCCCCACCACAAAGAAGTTTCTACTTTCTACTCTCTTCACAATTGATTACAATATCCAATAATGACCCACTCTCTATTGTATTCACCTATTTATACCAATAACCCTATAACTAACTAACTTCCATAACAACCCCTAACTACTTTAACTACTCTAACTAACCCGTATTCTTTTTTTTTTTTTTTCAAATAGCCTAGTCGCTGAAATTCACTCTTTAAACAAATGAGATGTCGCAGGTTTGAACCCGCACCTACCAACTGAATTGGCTTAATAGGAGAACTAAACTATTCTACCAAGTCTAGTCAATTATGCTTCCAATTCAACCTAGAATCAAACTCAAGCGCTCCGAATCGATTCAACCTTAACTAAAACTCAATAAACTGAACCTCCTAAACTAATTCATCTCAATACGATAAATTAACAGGAAGCTCTGAATCGATACGATAAGAAAACGAACCTTCTTGAAATCATGAAGCTTAAGGAAACAAGCAGCACGATTACTATGCAAAGCGATCTTCTGCGGATTCGTCTTCGCCATAGCGATGGCTTCCGTGTAGAACCCTAACGCCTCTTTGTAGACTCCGTCACGGTACATCTGGTGACCCCGTTCGATCTTGTTCGACGCCATAGATTTTCGAATTCGAGCATAAAATTGTAACAAGAATTTGAATTTGAATCTGGTGAATTTGTTTAATTGAAAAAAAGAAATTGATTGAGAGTTTATAGGTTAGTTTAGTGACAGCTCGCGGACAGAGAGAGCAACGGGATTTGATGAAGAAGTTGTTTGAAGTTATTCCTTCAACCAATTATTGCGGGTTTTTGGCTCTTCATGTTTTTCAATTTTTTAAAGAAAATTTGGCACCTCTTTAGTTAAATATAAAGTAGTAATGAATAAAAAAAAGAAAATTTGGAAAAAAAATTTAAATAAGGTTCCATTCAAAGGAAAAAAAATAGAGGATTAGACCAAAACCTTCTCAAGAAGAAATGAATATAAGAAAGACAAATTTAGTCTATTCTTTATAAAATCTGCTCTAAAAAAATCTGGAATGCAACTATAATTTGTGTATTCAGACACCGTTAAACCAATATTAGCTAAAGAATCCGCAAAACTATTACCTTCTCTAAATATATGAGAAGCCACAAAATTCATAGTGATATTCACACAATTGACCCACCGGTTGCGGACTTGCCAAGACACTTTAAAAGCTCTAACCACGGCCAAAGAATCAACTTCTAACCAAATCCTACGCCAACCCTTCTCATGGGCGAACTCCACCGCCAACATGGCACCAATAAGTTCGGCAATGAGAGAATTAGAAACACCTAGGCTATGTTTGGGAGTTTGGAAGAGAGGGGAGGGGAAGGCTTCAAAAAATGAAATTTTAAAAAATATAGGAAAATAATTAACATTTTTTGAAAAAATGATTTTGTTTAGAATGATAAAAGAGTCATTATCATTAATATATTTTTAATTTTGGGAATACTATAACAACCTAAAAGATATTTGGAACATTTATGTAAGCCCTTTAAAACCCTTCAAAACCCTCCTTCAATACAATTTTTGAGTTCCCCCATTTTATGGGGTTTTTGGTGTTATGAATAAATTCAAACCCTCCAAAACCCTCCTACCCAAAATCTTTTTATCCTTTTCACCCAATTCTTCCTATTTTTCAAAGTCCTCCCCTCCCTTCCCCTCCAAACTCCCAAACATAGCCATAAAGAACTAGCAAATGCCCCCAAAAACCTACCGTCAAAATTTCTAGCTATACCCCCGCAAGCCGAAGGCCCGGGATTCCCAGAAGAAGCACCGTCACAATTAATCTTGATCCAATCCCAAGGAGACGGCTTCCAAATGACTTCCACAATTCTAGGAGCACAAGGAGGCTGAATAATGATCCTAAAATTCTTCAAAATCTCAAAATCAGAAATATTTAAAAAAGACGAAGTCTTACTAACATTACCAACTAACCCACAGGCTGAAGTTTTCCCGGCAATGGAAACGGAAACAGGAACAACAGCATCCTTGAACCGGAAATTGTTGCGTGCAAACCAAATGCCATTAAGAAGGAAAATGCTAGCAACATTAAAAATCAACTGACACTGCTCGGACCAGTTCCGAATGTGAATCCTCCAAATATCCTCCCACAAAGATATTCCATTGGAGATCTTTAAAGCATTAGCCAATCAGATCCATAATTGTCGCGCAAAAGCACAATCAAAAAAGAGATGAGGAATCGTTTCTTCCTCCTTAAGACAGAGACTGCACATTGACGGAAATAAAAAATTCCGCTTCTTAAGCTGGTTATCCGAAGGTAACTTATTGAGCAACAATCTCTAAACCAAGAATGAGTTAGACAGAGGAATTGTCTTCGACCAAATCCACTGCCACCAATCCACACGAACACCGACGTCCCTCTTGAACTCATAGGCCTCCTTGAGCGAAAGATCCCCCAAAACCGAACCCCTCCAAATTCTTTTATCTGGACGAAGATCGAAGGGAATGTGGTAATTAAGAATACGAACCTGAATGGCATCCGAAATAAAGTCCAAAGAACTAGGAAAAAACCACTTCATGTCAACAATAAGGAACTAACCATCAAATCCTTGGAAACCGAAGATCTCCCCTCTCTAAGAACAGCAGATCGCCACACCAAGAATCATACCAGAACCGAATAGATTGACCGTTACCAATCAGTCAGGAAGAGTTGTCCAGAATCACAAAAATACTAGACCAGCAAGAAGAACAAATATGATGTTTTATGTAACCATTCTTCCTCATGACCCTCCCTCTAACAAGAATAGCTCAAGGTTCCTCCGAATTGATAAAATCCCACGCCAATTTTAAATTCGTTGTCGCGTTGAGTTGAAATAGAGACCTGATTCCAAGCCCACCTTCAAAGAAAGGCTTGCATATGTTTTTCCAAGCCACAGTAACAGACTGGCTCTTGGAAACCTCGCCGCTCCATATAAAATTACGAGTTGCACGCTCAATAGCACTCAATAAAGAAACAGGTCAATCGTATATGGACATAGAATGAATAAGCATACTTTGAATCGAAGATTTTACTAATTCCACTCTACCCGTGAAAGAAAGAAGAGAACCTTTCCACGACGCGAGCTTTAGAATAATATTGTCGGAGATAGGAAGAAGAAACTTAGAACGAGGCTTCCCCTTAAAAATAGGAACTCCGAGATAAATAAGCGAAGAATTCCCTATGTCAAAACCAGACAAAGTCGACAGAATATTCAGACGAGATTGACATATCGCACTACCGAAAATAGAGGACTTACTGCAGTTAACAGATTGTCCAGATACTACTTCATAAGCCTTAAAAACCTTAATCAGAGACTTGATATTTGCAACACTACCTTTACACACGTCGTTGGCATAAAATAAATGAGAAGGAACCTTAATGTTATTAGGCCCTCTGATCAGAGAAAGAGAACCTGCTAGCACCATCTTACTTATAAGTCTACCTAGCACTTCTTCCGTAAGACACAATAAAAACAGAGATAGAGGATCGCCTTGCCGCACCCCCCGTATAGTTAAAGAAACCGTGAAGCGCGCCATTAACCGAGATAGAAATCCAGCCAGATTGCAAAATACAATTAATCCACTGACAGAACTTGCCATTGAAATCGAAACGATGTAGAACCTGAAGAAGAAAATTCCAATTTAACGTGTCAAAAGCCTTCTTAATATCCACCTTGAGCGTATAATTCCCACACCACGACTTTGATTTAAGAAGATTAAACGCCTTCGACGCCAGGGCAATACAGTCTTTAATTTGCCTACCTTAAATAAAACCCCTTTGCTCTTGAGAAACTAACTGCGGCATAACATCCGCAAGTCTAACAGCAATAATCTTTGATATAATCTTAAACTTGAAATTAGATATCGCAATAGGCCGAAAAAGATCCAAAGAGTCCGCATTAACCACCTTCGGGATAAGCACTAACACGTTGGCATTGAAACCGTGAGGAAACCACCCATTAGAGAAAAACTAAATTACCGCCGCCGCAACATCATGTTGGATAATCTCCCAGTAAGAATGATAGAACAATGCGCCAAACCCATTTGGATCAGGAGCACTGTCAGCATTAAGGGCAAAAACTGTTGCTTTAATTTCAGCCAAAGAGGGAAGAATAGTGAGCATTTTGTTCATCTCTTCAGTAACCATACAGGGTATATTATCATCAACCATAAAACAATCCTGCAAAAAAGGAATGTTAGTAGCAAAAAGATTCTTAAAATAGTCCACTGTGTGCGAAGCAATTTGATTTGGCTCTGTCAAATACTTTCCCCCAACCATAAGGCTAGAGATCGGCTTGAAAGCATTACGAATTTTAGCCAAACGGTGAAAAAAACATCGTTCCTATCACCCTCCAGGTGCCACTTAATCCTCGATTTTTCCTTCCAAAAGCTTTCCTCCATGTCCACCGTAATAGATAGCCGGTTCTGAGCTTCTTTTTCCAAGATATTAAAGTTACCACCAGCCCCTACTGACCCAGACTGAATCCAGTTCAGCTCCTCTTCTACTAACAACATGTTCTCTGTCACATTACCGAAACAGGAAAGATTCCAAATTTGAAGCTCCTTCTTTAAAATTTTAAGCTTCCTGTCAATAACCTCAAGAGGGCAACCCGCAACCATATGATTCCAACAATCCGCAATTAATTTCTCACAATCTTTATGTAACATCCAAGTTTTCAAGAAGCGAAATTGTGAAGCCGCTTTAGAGGAAGAGACTGAAAACTCAAACAAAAGGGGGAAGTGATCCGATAGCAACTTCGTAAGAGTACAAACAACATTACCAACACAGAGATCCAGCCAAGCTCGATTGACAATGACTCTATCTAACCTCCTCTCGATGAGAAAAGGATAAGACATTTTATTGGACCAAGTAAAAAGAGCTCCCTTTTTGGGGACATGGATAAGCTGGTTCGCATCTGTCCAAACCTGAAAATTCCTCATAGGACCTTTCGCCAAAACATGACTGCCACTATGCTCATGATCACCAATGATCGCATTAAAATCACCACAAAAAGACCAAGGGAGAGACTGTAACACTAACAGATTAACAAGATCATCCCACAAGACTTTCCTCCGATACATATTATTGGAGGCATAAACCGCTGTCGAGGCCAAAAACTTCCCGTCCAAATCAAAAGAAAAAGCAACATACTGATTTGAAGAAGCCAGTAACGTCGGGTTAATATCCAACTTACAGAAACACCAAAGAGAAGGAAGAGAAGAATTGTTCGCTGCAAAAAAATTGAAGCCAAGATTATGAAACCAATTAATAGGAAACTTATCAAATGAGATCTTCGGCTCCGCAATAAAAAGAAAGTGAGGTTTGTGATTCTGCAACAATCGCTTAAAACCTAATCTTGATGGTTGATTAGCAATGCCCCTAATATTCCAAAAAAGGCTCTTCATAAGGTAAGGTTCTTGAGGCCTGCTTGGGACCTAGTACCATACTTCTGATTCGACATCGTATTTTTAGCCTTCTTTTTAAAATTAGAAATTGCATTAGAAAAAGCTCCCTTGTTCCCATTATCAATAAAATCCACAGAATCTACAACCTCCTCTTCCTCTGCTAAAGCTGCCCAAGAGTTCTTGAGAAAATTCATATCCACCAAAACTTCTTCTGATAGCACCTCAACAATCTACTTCTCAGTATCTGCCACAAACTCAGTATCATTAGAATCTGACCTCGCCGAAACATGAGTAACGAAATTGGGCTCTGCTGACTTTTCTTGCAAAACCGATTCAACCTGAACCTAATGCCCAGTGACAACAACCAGAGAGACCGCGGGCATAACCACGCCCAAAACTGGAGGAGTCCCCGCCTTAAAAGAAACAGATTTTTTGACCGTCCCACCATTAGCATCCTTCTGCCCCTTATTCAACACTTTACAACTTTGCACTCTGTAATACGGTGGGAGAACTGACTTTTAAAAATGTTGCGGATAGCAAGAGCCGCCACCGACTTTTATTTTATCCAATTGGAAAGGCAAAAAAAACAGGAAAGACCTTTGAAAGATTTTTTGAGTTCGGGGGGTAATTTATACAAAGGGAAGGTGTAAGGCACCCTTTGCATCCATGGTTTTCCATGGGCTCTTAATTGCTTAGCTCACTTTGATATGTTTTAAAAATGTTTGCAGTGACACTAGTACAAAAATGTTAATTTACACCCGTTTTTTATTAAATTTACACCCATTATTTTTAATAAAAATCGGGTGTATATCCACAGGGTGAGAAATGTCTAACGCATTTACACCCGTTTATAAAATGGGTGTAAATACGTTTGTAATTACTCCCTATTTTAAGAATATCGGGTGTAAATATGTTCTACGTTACACCCTATTTTAACAAAAATCGGGTGTAATTAGGCGTAATTACGTTTTTAATTACACCCTATTTTAATAAAAATCGGGTGTAATTATGTTTTTAATTACACCCTGTTTTAATAAAAATCGGGTGTAATTGGGCGTAACTACGTTTTTAATTACACCCTGTTTTAATAAAAATCGGGTGTAATTGGGCGTAATTACGTTTTAATTACACCCTGTTTTAGTAAAAATTGGGTGTAATTGAGCGTATTTCCGTTTTAATTACACCCTGTTTTAATAAAAATCGGGTTTAATTGGGGGTAATTACGTTTTAATTACACCCTGTTTTAACTAAAATCGGGTGTAGATACGTTCTTAATTACACCCTGTTTTAATAAAAATCGGGTGTAAATACGTCATTTATGAATGAACAATTATATTATATTTAAATCTATTTACACCCTATTTCATATACACCATTTAGTTATATTTCATTTTCAGTCATAATATTGCAAATACTATAAAATCATACACATAAAAATCATATTTTAACTAAGTCAAAATATTTTTAATATTAACCAAAAAGTATACAAAATCATGTGCATTCATAATATTTCAAATACTATAAAATCATACACATAAAAATTATATTTTAACCAAGTCATAACACTTTCTTCATATACAAAATCTGCAAGATGAGAAGTCACTAGTTTATGGAAGCATTCAAAAGACAATTGAAAATTGAAGTAAAATTTTCTTTGACACTGCAGTTACATAGTAAACCATAAACAAAAACTTATCATTATTTCACTGCTTGTGAACATATCCATAATTCAAACCAGCAGGTGGGCCATTTGTACTGGCAGCATGTCGGCCAATTATGGTTGCAGAACGCCCAACTACAGTTACAACCGAAGCACAAAGGCCGTGAACGCTTCTTTCTGCAATGCACAAAAGAGATATTCATCATTGAGTGGATATGATGAGCTTAGGAATTTTAATTGTATATATCTGTACATGAGTACTCTTAGAAGTCACCATGCTCAAAATAATGAACATATGTTTCTCTACAAAAAATTTTGCAAATACATAAGCATTTTAGACATGGACTTGTGAAGGATCATAATTGCTTCATCAACTGGTTCACATTTATAGCAATGTAGTATTGAGTATTGACATGCATGATAAAGAATGTATATGGATGAGAGAATGATATTGGCTTATCTCAAAACGTAAAAGAACAAAACAGACTTACAATGGGACAAAAGCGTGTCCCGTGGTTCCACTTTCGCTGGAGGGACTCGTCACACTTGACTTAGTAGAAATGCTGCTTGCAGATTGATGAAGAGTCTTTACGTCAGTTTGGTCTTCACTTGGCTTTGGGGTGAGCTTGAAAGATTCATCAGACTTTTCCAGCTTCTCTATGTCGGCACTTGGGCTGGCAGTGTCTATCTCCTCTATAGTAACTGATGGAAGTCGGTTAAGCATATTTAACTCATCAGGTTTCGTCGATTCTTGTGACACGTGTAAGATGAGAAGTCACTCGTTTATGGAAGCATTCAAAAGACAATTGAAAATTGAAGTAAAATTTTCTTTGACACTGCAGTTACATAGTAAACCATAAACAAAAACTTATCATTATTTCACTGCTTGTGAACATATCCATAATTCAAACCAATTCAACTGTGCTACAAAATTACAAGTATGGAACAATATTACACATCCAACAACACTACCACAATCTAGGCAGTACATCATTAATACAAAACAAACCAAATAAGTAACACTTCACAAAATACAAACTAAGAACTACACACAAAATGAAAACAGACCACTGTGGGCTGATAAAAAACAGTGCAGACTACCCCCACCAATGCTGCAACAAAAACAAATACAGTCGAAAAAATCTTTACCTAATCAGCTAGAAAACAAAACAAAACAATAGAACTCAAATCTTTACCGACTATGCATTCAATCACAATGAACATGTTAATAAATATTAGATTCTCAGAATGCTTCTCATACCAGTTTATTCAATGTAGCTTGATCCAATATTGTTGAAGAAAGAAAGAGCTTCCATTAAGATGCAGCCGCGGCTGGAGCAACTTTCTGAAATGGAATTAAGATGTTGATTTATAATAGAAATTTAGCATTGCATCAAGATGTAAAAAGACATGGTACAAACAAACAAAAAATTGAATTTTTTATCGAAGTTTACCCGTTTTTGTTCTTCTAGGTTTGCTTTTATCTGAGAATAGATGGCAACACCTGCAATCGCAATCGCAGTTCCAATGCCAGTTTGTGTAGATATCTTGTTGCCTGCAGATGTTAACATAAAGTCTGAATATTTTCGTATAAACTATAAACTGTTTTCATATTTTCGTATAAACTATAAACCGTTTTCATAAGCTCAAAATAAACTCTAATAAGTCAATTAATTTAATTACCAAACACCACTATTGAAAATCCAATAACGAAAACTCTCTTCAACACATTTCCAACTGCATGTGTCAATGGCGCAACACGTTCCAAAGTATTAGTAGCAAGCTGCAATCATAACATCAAAAAAAAATGTGAAAATTTCATTACATGCACATCAATTTAAGTGTGCAAAGAAGAAAAGTATTAAACATAGAAATAATCTTTAAACTAAATCATTTTTCTTCAACTTTCAAGCCAATTTCATGCACAGATCAAGCATCTAGATCAGGTCTATCCCTTTGGATGTCTCAAACATCTCATGACTTTCATGATGACACAGTGGCTAATATTAACAACAACAGCAATTTGCATGAGATTCATCAACTTGAAAATTCATTACCACACTCTAATTATCATCCAAATTGGGTTTATGGAAATAAACTATCGTCAAACATTGGTTCCCAAGAGTTAACTAGCACTGTTTCCCTTCCACTGGTCAATAGTAATAACATTGATAAGGATGTAAGTGTAAGTGCAAACAATCTTGTTAGTGTTCCTTCCTTATATAGCTCACAACACCAACCTCAATCTCATAATCATACAGCCTCAGCAAACATGTCAGCAACAACTTTGTTGCAAAAAGCTTCTCAAATTGGAGCATCTTCAAGTGACTCATTGTTCCTTGGAGGTTTAGGACCTTTGGGATGCAATACTCCAAATCAAGATCATAGGAACAAATTTTGTGGGGTGTATAATTCAAACTCATTACTCACAACAAGCCATGAGACAGAAGGTAACTATTCAGGTGAATTGTCACAAATGCCCCCGACAAAACGACGACGCATGCATAATGAAGAGGATATGGAAATATCGATAACAATTTTCAAGAAATAGTGACACTTTATTCTTAACGAAAACATGAACACAAATACATTAAATCCATATCCTTAAGGAAATGCAGGATGAAGCATCAGCTTTTGAAAATAAGTTATCGCTTGGAAGGAAACTGGTATATATAATAATATTACTTTTAAAAGCATCATAACAATTTTTCAGTCACATGTTTTCTCTTTGATGGCATTGATAACCAACCAGAAAATGAATTGTATATTTGGTTTAGGTGCTATTTTATAAAATAGCACCTAAACCAAATATACAATTCATTTTCTGGTTGGTTATCAATGCCAAGTGCTGCTCCTTTAAGTACACAAAAACTGCATTTGATTCGTCGGCTTCTACTTATTTCATCTTCGAGATTTATTCCATTATCATCTTCAAAATATACATTTGGGGCCTGATGCATATGTAAGACACACCATACTTATAAGTCCAAAAATAAAAATATAACAAGTTACAAAAACCAATTGGGCTAA
Source organism: Vicia villosa (assembly GCF_029867415.1). Taxonomy (NCBI): domain Eukaryota; kingdom Viridiplantae; phylum Streptophyta; class Magnoliopsida; order Fabales; family Fabaceae; genus Vicia; species Vicia villosa. The sequence goes on along the minus strand of NC_081183.1, from coordinate 23,099,125 downwards.
ATCAATGGTAGACAACTATATAGTGTTATTTGAAGGATAATTAGCAGCAATTATCCAAATCCACTTTAATTACATTACTCATGGAAAAAATAGTTGATATCCTCCCAGCCTAATAATCAATCTCTATAATGATTTCAAAAGCCAACATACACATTATAAAGAAATACGAAATGAATTGTCTGAGTACTTAATTAGATTAGATTTTAGTTACAGTATAAATTAGAGTCCTAAATGTTAATTACTAGAACTCTTATTATAGAATATAAAAATTGAAATAATGTAATGGTAAGCAAATTGGACCGGGATAATTTTTTTTTGATATATGTGGCTTCAATGATGAACATTTTAGTATATATACACTTAACTAGTCATACAAATATAATGAAAAAAATATTTAAAAATAAAGTATGAGAAAAATTTGAAAACCAAATGAAGAAAAGTGGCAGTTAAGCATCAAGTACAAGGTTATCCAAACTATTTAATATCACACGCTAAATGTGAAGGCCAAATCATCTAGTTAATATTAAGATAAATGCAGAGAATAATAGAACTATACTGACCTTATAGATAGTAGTATGAAGTAGAATTTGAACATACCTTTTTGTTCCCATTCTATGCCATTTGAATTGCCTTTTGCAGTGGCAGCAAAACATACTGAAATTGCATATAGTGAATCTCTTAACAAGTCAACAAAATAAGGGATAGAGATCGAAGTTAAGGGTTCACAAATATCAAAAGAATACCTTTTTAGGGGAACTCAAAACATCTGCATATTTAGTAAGTGAAATTCTTAGAGTACATGGTGGGAAAGGAGGAGGCAAGGAACTTCCACTAAGAGGTTTCCCATCTTCATCATCAGTATGGATGGAGAAATAGATGTATGGTGACAAACCTAGTATCCTTTTTGCCTCCTCCACAGTATCTGATAAATTATCACAGTAAACACCAATATGGTCCCCTGTTCCATATTTAAAAAAGAATGAAATGCATAAAAACCTAATTGTTTTGTTTCTACATTTATATTCCCACATGCAAATACTTACACAATTCCATTGCCTGAGATGTCAAATACTAAATGAGTGCAAGAACGATCTGATGCATGAGTATGAAGTTTCTTTCGTACAGCCACATTAGCCATGCATGAGTAGTAATCAAATGTGTCAAATTGGAGTTTGATATAACCAAGTTGTCAAATAATATACTGCTACACTACACCTGACTGGATGTTGAGCATCCACAATAGCATGGCCATTTACATTATGTCGCTTCTTTTCGTCAACAGTTGCATCTAATGGATCATGAATAATAACCCGATACTCCAAAACAGAAGCAGTATAAGGTGTGGACATAGTTGTATCATCCTCGTCTCTTAGAAATTGATCCAATGTTGGCCACAATTCTTCTTTCCTGAAATATAAGTCATAGGGGGAAAGAGGCTGAAACATCAGCATTGAAACGAATTGCTGATCCAATATGTTGAAATCCACTTAAATGAATTCATACCATGCAGTAAAATCATCTTCTATCCATTGATCATCATCTCCTAAACCCACTGGGACAAACCACTTACCACCTGAAATTGCAGAAGATAGGTTATGTTAGATTCATGACATAAATATATCAACGCGGTTAGTAAGATAAAAAATTTAGCTAAAAGTTGAAAACAGATATTCAAAATCTTTGTAATACGTAAACTTTGCCACCAGGATTTCATGTGAACCGTGACAACAAAATAAAATTCATAAAGGGGAATTGCTCTTTATAACATGCCACTTCATTTTCAGTCAGTGGTAGTATTATACATAAGAGTGACAAAAAACAGACGGATGGAATTCATACAAGTCAAAGATATAGGTTGTTAAAAAATTGAATAATTGCAAACACTTTTCTATTCTTAAATATGTTGATTTCCTGTAAGCCGAATATCAAATTGAAGTCCACCAGTTGGCATCAAATTCATTAAAGAATCAAATGTGACCAAAATGATTATACCTTGCTCAAGAAGCTTATCATCTACTACCTTTGCCACCTGCATTGAATGACATACGTACGAGTTAAAGCACCGCAAATAGGAACACCATTATTATAGTCAAAGCTTAGAAAACCACAAGAACATATAAGCAATTAAACACAAACCTTGTTAAAATGCTCATACTGCCTATTCCCAAGTCCGAACACACCATAACTAAGATTCTTAAACGAATTTTCTTCCCCTTCATATTCCTGAAATCACATTCATGCAATCAAGATACAAACCAATACTAATAAACAATTATTTGACTCTCAATATCAAAGCAACTATAATCTGTATCAACCTCACCTCCGTAAACCATTTATAAAATCTCGCCAAATTATCAGTCGGTTCACCATCACCATATTTCCACCCACATTACCATATATTACAATCATCAACAAAATCAAAAACAACAAACACAACGACGAATATAAGTTTTTCAAAATAAAAAAGTTACAAGTTACAACTAAATTAAATACTTAGGTAGCTAAAAAGAAAAGACCCATTGTATCCGTTTTCAAATTTTCCAACTACTCATCATCATCAGTCACATAATCATCCTATGGTAAAAATCCAAGTCAATTCCTTGGAATGGAAGCACATTATATCAGTCCATATATTACATTTGTTATACAAAGTGCTTATCAAAATTGTTTATTTATAATAGTGTATAATTTTTCAACATGCCATAATATACATGAAGTTGTTTCAAAATGCATTTTCACTTCAAACATTTTATCAAACAGGTAACCTTCATAATGAAAGATAAATAACAACTATAATACAACACAAATCTAAATTAAGAAAAGCATGAAGATGATAGAAAATCAAGTTATGAACCAAACACATGGATGAAAGATGAAAGGTAATCACCCATGGATATGAAAGGACACATATTTGCAGAATGAACCTATTAATAAACTCTCGCAGAAGGAACTTGTTGAGAAGACAAACCTATTAAGAACTTGGGGTGTGCTTTTCCAGAAGAACTTAGGGTATGCGTGAGCGGCTGAGGAATATGTGGGTTTTTTAGAAGAAGAATTAGGGCGTGCGTTCTCAATATGAAGAAAAAGAAGAACATAAAAAGTGAAAAACTTTTTTAACGCGGAGATGGATTTAGGGGGGACGACGGGTGAATTCACTGTCACGACCTTTGAATCCGCATGTGAAAATCACCGTTTGAAGGGCTTAGGGTGGCGGCGGTTAACCAAACAGCCATAGAAGAGGGGTTACGTCGGTTTAGGGACCAACTGTCGAAACATTTTGTTACTTTTCTAAAAATAAAACGGTGGTTGCTCAGAACCGCCATGGCAACCGTCGCAACTTGAAAGCTAGGGCGGTTAATATGCAACCGTCGCGACCTTTGTGTCGTAAAATCCAAATTTTCTTGTAGTGTTATATTAATCTGACAGTCTTTATGTGTGTGTTATTCAAGTGTAGCCTATCATAGTATCTATAACATGAAATGTACATCCATGAAATGTAACTCACCATGTTCTTCAAATGCGATACATGTTCCAATTGTCTCGTCGTATTCACCAATCTGTAGACAACAATGAACCATAACAACACAAAATCACTGCATCTAAATAACTTCCAGCATCTAAACCACACTTAAATCATATCACACTTAACCAAATATTTGAATTCATAAAATTGTAAAAAAAAAAAACCAGGGAATTTTTAAGTAGGAAACTTACCAGCTTAAATTTGTCATCAATTATCAATACTGGGTTTAAAGTGTCAAGACCCTATCATTAACAATAATGTGATAATAAGTTGATAATTAGACAAAAATTGAATAAGAATTATAAAGAATTTGATGAGGAGAGGATTGGGAAGTTACCCTAAGAACATAGTTAACATTTGGTGGAATATCAATTAGGTCATAAACACCATCCAAGTCAAGCAAAACAAATTCATCTTGATCCTCATGATTATCAAGTGGCGTTGTTGCATTTGTCTCCATATTCCTATGTATTGAAATTTTGAAGTGAAAATTGACGGATAATGCAAAACCTAATCTAGCAGAATGAATGAGACATACCGTGACTGAGATTTTGTGACGCAACCAAGAGATAGATAGGCGTTAGCCGAGTGAATGTGAACACTGGAGAGGAACACCGCCTGGATTCGCCGGTTGAGAGATCAGTCACCGACTAGAGTTTAGAGAAGAAAATGCGTGAGTACCGCAGTGGCTAACGCGCGAGAAAGTGATTTTGAAGCTTGAGGAGTCGCTGAATCAACCTCTTTTTCCAATCAATCTCGCTGAATCTCGAAATTGCCATGGTGCCTGAAGCAGAGCGCGAAATGCATGAGTGGAACAGAGTTAAATTAAAAAATGGGTTTTCTGAAAGAGTTAAAAATGAGTTTCGTGAAAGAGTTGAATAGAAAATAGAAAAGGTATTTTATTATGTTAATAAATTTAAAGAATCATGTTTAAAACGGTATTTTATTATGTTAATAAATTTAAAGAATTATGTTTAAAGTATAATGTCTCACCTAATAAAGAGTTTTTTTATAATGTTTAAACTATTTTATTTACCTAATAAATTTAGATCCATTAATATTCATTTATTAATTTATTAATAATATTTAAATTATTTATTAATATGCTATATAGATTATATATTTTGAGTTATAAATTTAAACAATTTTTTAATATAAATTTACACCCGTTTTTTGTTTAAAGGGAGTAATTGAACTTTGATTATAATAATATTTTTAATTTAAACCCGTTTTTAGAAAATAGGGTGTATATTGTCACCTCATAATGTTTAAAATGACATCTTATTTACAAAATTGCCACCGCATTTTTTATTTACACCCGTTTTTAGTATATTGGGTGTAAATTTTAAAATTATATTGATCTTTTTGTACTAGTGTGAATAAAGAAAAAGATTTGAATAAGGACTTTAGCTTGTAAATAAGCGTAGCCTTTTTGAAGGTTTTTGATAAAGGGTAAGAAAAAGATTTTAAACCAGAGCAAGCAATTAAGAGGTAATTACCTTAAAATTATAAAAAGTTCTTTTAGCCTTTCAGGGCTATCCATACCATAGGAGGGTAGGAAGTCCCTTTTATTTGGAGGTTGAAGGGTCGTCGTAGTTATCGTTCGCCATAAGACTGTCCCTGCCATGAAGAGGGCAGGTAGTCTAAGGGAAGGATAAGAATAGTCATTATTAGGCAACCAAGAGGACACCTCAGCAATCGAAAGGGACTATCACATCATTTGTAGGCAACCTCGAGGGACGAGATCATATAACCGAACCGAAGGCAGCATCATTGGGACCTATGATCTTTTGTAATGAGAATGAACTGAGGGTAACATTTGCTGAGGCGTCCTCGTATTCGAGGGACTTGACTATTCTGGACTAAAAAGGCAACAAGGCAACAGGCAACAAAAAGGGTTACCATAAAAGGTGTGTGGATGCACAATCACGTGATTCAATTCAGATAATTTATCTTATAAATTAGTTATTCTAAATTCAGTTCAAGGTTTTCACGCCCTAAATTACTAACCACGCAGTTATAATACAATGCATAACAGTTTTAAGTGCCTTCAAGGCCACACAATACATCCCAGGAGCAGTTACAAAATATAGCCATGGGGAAGGGGGAGAAGCAATAATTTAACCAAATAAGCAATAGGTTTAACACAAGTAATAATATAAGGGAAATTAAATTAAAAAAGAACGAGTTTAGGGTTACCGAAGGTTTGAGCTTTGATCAGTTGGTTAACCCTGAAAATTGGCAAAGGAAGAATAAACAAAAGGGTGAGTGCATTACAAATTCATTGGCGATTGAAGCTAACCCTATTTTAATCAAAAAAGGCAAAATAAAATGATATTAAATAAATAAAAATAAAATCATAAACTTAGCTTTTTCGATTTGGTGTGGCGCATGTCTGAAGAATCCCGGGTAACCTTGAAAATTTGCACAAAGAAAAGAAATTTTTAGTGTATGAGTGATCTAACGACAAACCTCGCAAACCCTGATTCGGGGCACAAGTTAACCATGGTTAATAAAATAATAAAAAAAAACAAATTAATTAATTATTGTTTTTCAACCTAATTAATTAAATCGGCAAAAATAAATTTTTGATTAAATTGTCTAACCCTAATAAGTATTTTAATCAATTAAAAGAAATATTAAACTAATTAAATAATTAAACAAAATTGATTTAATCATTTAATCAAATAAATAAGAAAAAAGTTATTAACAATTAAATCAAATTAATTATTTAATTATAAAATAAATATTAAAAATAAATGATTATGATTTTATGAAAAAGAAAAAAAAGATTAAAAGAAATTTTATATAAAAAATAAGAAAAAACAATTAAATAGAAAACTAATTATTTGAATAAATAAAAATTAAAAAATTGAAAATCTTAGCTTATAATCCAGTGTGGTAGGCGTGTGAGGTCCATGGTGCACTGGAAGCTCTGAAAGTGTTAGATCTGTCTGGAGAATGGATCTGACAGTGGAGATCTAAGGATGCATCATGGACACGTGTGGGATACATGTACAGGATCCATTGAAAAAACGTTAAAAAATAATATGCGTGGGGTGGGGATCGAACCCTATCCCTCACGCACAAAGACCTCACGCACTCCCCTTCCCACTAAGCCAAGTTGCATTTGATGTCAATTAAATAACCTTTAAATAATATATAAAATAAATTAACTAAAGAAATTTCAAACGAAAATCACGCGTGTCGCCCTCGGTTTTTTATATCTCGCGTGAGATACGAACTGACTCTTCTTTTGTTTTTGAGTTTTGAAAATCAGAGAGTCGCCACCGACTTTTATTTTATCCAGTTAAGGAAAGGTTTATAAAAGAAACAGAAAAAAACCTTTAAGAGATTTTGGGTTCGGGGGTAGGTTATACAAAGGGAAGGTATTAGCACCCCTTTGTATCCATGGTTATCCATGGGCTCTTAATTGCTTAGCTCACTTGTTTGAATCATTTATCTTGCCTTAAAATGCTTGTATGTGGTTTTAAAATACCTTTGTAAATTGGCTTTGTAATGATCCTTGTGCGGATGTATACAAAGTGTTTTATCTTTCGAAAAGATGTTTTGAAAAAAAGATTTTTAATTTCGTAATGATCCTTATTTGGATATATACAAAATGTTGTCTTTTTTGAAAGTTTTGTTTTGAAAAACAATGAATATGTGAGACATTTGTTGTTTTAATTTGAGCAAGCAATTAGGAGATCTACCCTAAATTTATAAGGTCTTTTCCCATTTCTTTTAGAAAATTCTCTTTTGACCGGATGTAAACAAAAGTTTGGATTTGTATTTGAAACAGTAGAATGGATTTTGAAGAGAGTAACAAAGGAATTACCCTAAGAGGTGCAAGTGTGATTGTGTTTTGATTCAGATATTTTTATCTTTGAAGTTAGTGATCTAACGCTTCAGTTTTTATCTTTGACATACACGCAGTTTTATATGTACAGAATTTAAAGTGCGGGAATTTAAAATGCGGAAAGTAAATCTACGCTATTACATCGATTGTGCGGGAAATGTAAACTACGCTATTTACATGATTTTGACAACCTATACACTTTATCTAGGAATTTAAATTGCAATAAGATAAAGGAAGTATTTTTGGAATTTTTAGATGGTTGATTTTAATTAGGATTAATGCATAATTAATTTAATTAAATAAGAAAAAGGTAGAAATAAAATTTAAACCTAAAAATCAAGTCTAAAATATGTTCATGTTGCTTGTTAATTAATTTTAAAACAAAAACTAATTTTTTGGATTTTTTGAAGTTGTTTTGGTAATTTATTAAGCTAATTAACATATAATTATATAAACAATTATACACATAAGTTAAATTTAATGAGAAAAATATTCTAATTATGTACAAAATTAGTCTATAATATATAAACTAAATTTAATAAAAAGAACATATTTTTTCTGATTTTTTTGATAGGTTGAAATAATTAAAAAGCAAATATATAAATATATACTAATTAATTAAACAAAATATTTTAATTATTAAGAAAAATAAAATATTTTTGTGTCAAAAATTAATAGATTATTTTATAAACCTAAAAATATTTTTATTATATTTTTTTGGTTTTTAAAACTATTTTAAATTAATTTTGCAAAGAAAACTAAATAAAATAAAAAATAATAATAATGTGATCATGTGTGGTGGATGAGAGAGTCCATGGTATGGACTGGCGAAGCGTATGCGTTGGATGGAGTGATCAGATTGATCTGATGGACACGGACGCATGGCACATGGCTTGTTCCTACGCTGCAAAACATAGAATCAGAAAATTTAAAAAAATAAAAACGCGCGCGCTCTGGCCAGTAGGAATGCGCCACGTCTTGTCTTCCTCATCAGAAATGCTCTTTTACACCGCTCATTTGCAGGAGCTGTAAAAAGCTTCAACCTATTACACCTGTGCAACACGAATACAAGCAAAACGTGAAAGAAATTTGGCGCGAGGCCATGGTTCAATTCGTCTGGTTCATACGAGTTCAATGGTACCACTTTGAACCTGTAATTTTTCCTAATTCGAGAAGCCCTAAATTTGAGCTCAAGAACCCTAAAATGGTAACTTCGTGAATACGTGACCAAACCTTAATTAAATGTCCAGAAACGATCAGAACATCAAACCAAGTTCAAATATATGATTACATCGTGCTAAATATGCATGTATAATGAGATTTTGGTTAGTTTTTGTTTGAGCAAACCGTGCGCTACAAGAGTGGTATAAGCATAGGATTGGCTCTGAATTCACGTGTCCTCTGTTGCTGAAGCATGCTACTTCATTTATAAGCAATGAATGAGCTTCAAACTTAAGCTAAGAAGCATTGATGATCTTTGAATCTTTGAATTCTTTAATATTAAAAAGTTTGAATTCTTTGGCCATGGCTTTGAATTTTCTTCACCCTCTTGCTCTAGGCCTGCTATGTACTTCTCTTTGTTGCAGAAAATAAGCTATCTTGATGACTCAAACAAGAGACAAAGCTTTGGATAATGATCTTGCATCATTTCTTTTTAATTTAATTTTAAATGTTATAAAATTAAACCAAAAAAGAAATAAAAATGTTATGGGCCTTAGGTTGGTCGTGGGAGGCCCTTAACATTGTTAGAATCATGTTTGGATCATGAAAACTTGGCCCCTTTTGGAAAAAAAACATTTTTGATCAATGTTGGTTTCATGCATTTTCCCAAAATATAGCCAACTTCAACAAGGCATAAATCCCTCAATTTTGATCATATGAAGGAGTTCTTGTACTTTTCTACAAGCCACTTTGGAAACTTTTTTTCATTTGGAGAAGTTATCTTGATGTTAAGGCTTTTGACAAAAAACCACTTTTTGTTGACTTTGAAAATGACCTGTAATGTCTGAGCTCATATTTTTCAAATGGTGAATCCAATGACCATGGGATCAATTGCATTTGAAAGATAATTGAATTTCCTTCAAAACAAGCTTTGGTTGGAATTTTTTGAATGAACGAGGAGAGAGTTATGGCCGGTCAAAGTTCAGTTGACTTTTTAGGAGAAAACCCTAATTTTGAAACTTAGGGTTTTGTTGATTTTTGATCTTTTCTTGATGAATTATGATCAACCAATGATCAAATGATGAATCTTTTAACAAAATATGGATGTTGACAAAAAATTTCATTTTTGACTGTCTGTTGACTTTTCGGTCAAACTGGTCGTCTGTTGACTGTTTGAGCTGTTGAGTGTGCGTCTGAGTGAATTGAAGTTTGAAAATTTGTATGGTGGTACTTTGAGACATATGGAGGTCCATGAAATCCATTTGAGGTCTCAAAAAACTTGTTCTCCTGAAAAAAACAAAAACCCTAGTTAAGGACTGTTTGTGTAGGAGACAGTTAAGCGTACCTGATTTTTGTTCAGTGCTGAGTCTCTGCTGATCATGTGATTATCAGAAGACTTCTAGAACAAAAATCTTGGAATTTTGAAATGCAAAATATTGATTTGATTGATGGTGAAAAACACGGAGAATCGCGCTGTCAGCGAGTTTGACTGTCAACTGGCTGTCTAGGCATTAACGTAACAGTTAAAGTGAAAATTCAACAGTTAAAGTTAATTTTTTTCTTTTTGTTTTTTTTTTATGTTAATGGTGAAAATTTATTTACATGAGTTGTTAGAAAAACACAAACATAATAAATAAATAAAATATACTGTATGCGGACGAAATTACCGATAATAACCTTGAAAAATATTTAATGCACAGAAAAATAAATATTTAACTGGCAGAAAACACACATAATATTATCTGGATAATTAAACTATAGTACGACAGATAGTACGACATTTAATACTGACAGTACAAATATTACATAATATAATGAACAATAAAATAAACGGTACATTATTTGAAAACAAAAGATACGAAAAACTTTAAAAATAACGATTAAAAACCCATGCTATAAATAACAACATATAGATGATCGGGAGTGTAAACAACCCATGTCCGCATTTTTCAGGACCATGCAAACAGAAAAAGGACATGATCACCACCAAGACGGTGATGACCATAAGAAAACACGTATCCATCCACTTCGCCATTTTTGCCGGGGAAGAAGAGAAAAATAAATATGAGGTAGAAATTTGAGAGATGAGTTGAAATTTGATGTGAGAATTTATGGAAAAAATGAGAGGTATTTATAGAGTGAAAAGAAGGATAGAGACGTTGGGGAATGAAGTGATTCCGTACAAAAAAAAGAAAATTTGAGTGGTAGTAGGATTTGAAAGAAAGTGTATGGTAGGGTTTGAAAAGAGAGATGTATAAAATAAAGTTAGGATTTGATTTTGAAAGAAAGAGATTTGAAAAGAAAGGAAAAGATTTTGAAAACAATAGAATATAGTACAAAAATTAGTGGGAAACAAAAACTAATAATAATTTACTTGTTACCAGTACAGTCTGAATCCCCGGACTCTGCGCCTGCAAAATTTAATTCTGTACCAATTGCGTCAGTACTATTTATCTGTAAATAAATCTCAAATAAACAGCGTGTGTGAAGTGATAAACAGTAATTGGCGTTTGTGTAAGAATAAATTCAACAGCGAACCAAAATACCGTATAAGAAAAATTCTAAAAACCGAGTATTCATAAAAATCAGGATATTTGTGAAATAAAATCCAAGATTATATGAAACTCCCAATTTTTAGACAGAAATCTGTTGCCTTCTTTCTAAAAAAGATGCGGGCAAATTTTGGGGTATAACAATTGCCCCTATTCAATCTTCTTAAACCTGAAGAGACTGATTGGAATCTGAAGGTAGAAGATGATTGAATATTTAGATGCCCTAAAAATTTGCACTTACCTCCACCGGAAGTGATGTTGGAAATTGCATTTGAATGTTGTCTGAGAAATGTTGTTGGCAGATCGAAACATTACCTGAGATGGGCTTTCAGATGCCATTTGGCAAATGTGTTGATGGTTTGTTCATCATAATGAATCCATTGATTATATCTTGATGAAGGATTTGAAAACCTCTTCGTTGACCGTTACGGAACCGTCCGAGGTTACCGTTTTAAATCTTGGAGGCTGATCGTTACGGAACTGTCCAAAGTTTTTCCGCTTTAGATTTTGAAAGTTGATCTATGAGGAACCGTCCGAGGTATCAACTTTAGATCTTTGAAGGTTGATCGTTGTGGAAACGTCTGAGGTATCCGCTTTGGATCTTGAAGATTGACTACTTTAAGGAACCGTCTAAGGTATCGACTTAGATCTGAAGGTAGATCATGAAGGAACCGTCCAAGGTATCGACTTAGATCTGAAGGTAGATCATGAAGGAACCGTCCAAGGTATCGATTTAGATCTGTGTTGCTTGTTTTGAGTTAATAGGTGATTCGAAAAGAGAGATCTCTTCAGAATGAATCTTTGGCTTGATTATATCTGAGAGGAATGTTTGTCTAAAATAGAATCCAGGGGAACACTGCATGTGATTGAGAACAACTTTTTTGAGGATATTCGTCCACCTGAAAAAATCAAGTTAGTGACATGCAATGTCATGATGCATGTAATGTATATGTTGAGATTCTCAAACTAAATGAGAACCGTGCATGTTATGTATGTGTTTGTCATGAAACATTATATGCCATGTATGAATATGCGTATGATGTATGACTTATGCAATTTAAAGCGTATCAAACTTCTGGTTGGGAAAATAAATCCCTGCTTGCTATTTTAGAAACGAAGGCATTGTGATTGTTGATGATTTTTGCTATCTTGTTCGAGTATACTCGGCTGGGGAACTTCCTTGTGGACTAGGGTGTTCTGTTGAGGGATATTTGACTACCGCTTGGGGATGAAGGTAATTTGAAAGTTCTGATTTTGATGTCCTTTGAATGGGAATGAGAAAGGTGCATAATCCTCCGATGCACTATTTGACCAAACCTTGGTGTGAAGGATCACACTTTCTGGGGATAGTGATCTTGAACAGCCTTGCTGGGGAATAAGATTTCTCGAATCACTTTGTTGGAGAGAAAAATCTCATTGAGGAATTTGCTGAGAAATACATCTCTGTTGGGGAACTTTTCTTCTGAAGCTGGTTTCGGGATGATGTCCAGATGATTGGGACATTACCTGGATGCTATTCCTGTTTTTCTTATAAACATCAATCATATTCAAATGCATATGTTCATTCAAAATTATCATTGGGACGTTTATGTATTCAAAACAGAAAAAATGGAAACATTGATTTTGAGCATGAACTGTATTGATTTTGAAAGAGAGCCATAATAGGCGGATTAGTACAAGGAGACAAAAATCCTAGTAGTAGGAAATTGTCATAAAACTTTGAAAAGTACTTATAAAGAGAAATAGCTATGTGAAAACAATCCAGTCAAGTTTCAACTCTGCTATTGCCAATTTGTCTTTGAGTATCTCATCCCTCACTTGCTGGAAGAAAGTGATCGGACTGATTGGTGCCTTTGATGTGTTGAACCCTGAAGGTGAGTAGGTAGCTAAACGGGACATAGTCGTACGCTTTATTCCCTAACTTTTGCCTAGGCTGCCTTTTCAGGTTTTCAGCCTACCGGGATAATATTTATTTTTTAATCTCTAACTTTTGCCTGGATCGCCCTTTCAGGTTTTCAATCCACCGAGACGCTCATTTTTGCCTAAGTCACCCTCGTAGGTTTTCAACTTAGCGAGCTTTTCTTTAAGCGAAATACTTTTTGACTATGTCCGCATTTACAGGGTGTGGGAAATCCTCGCCATCCATAGTGGTAAGCAACATGGCTCCGCCGGAGAATACCTTCTTGATTACAAATGGTCCCTCATAAGTGGGAGTCCACTTGCCTCTGGGATCACCTCGTGATAAAATGATACGTTTGACAACCAAATCACCGGTTTGATATGCCTGACTTTTGACTTTCTTGTTGAAGGCTTTGATCATACGTTTCTGGTACAACTGACCATGACAAATAGCTGCAAGCCTCTTCTCATCAATCAAGTTTATCTGGTCCAACCGAGTCTGAATCCAATCGTCTTCATCTAGATCGGCTTCTTTCATAATCCTTAGGGAAGGAATCTGAATTTCAATTGGAAGAACTGCTTCCATACCATAGACTAAGGAAAATGGAGTTGCCCCTGTTGAAGTACGCGCTGACGTGCGATAACCATGAAGAGCAAAAGGTAACATCTCATGCCAATCTTTGTAGGTTACTATCATTTTTTGTATGATCTTCTTGATGTTCTTGTTGGCAGCTTCCACGGCGCCATTCATCTTTGGTCGATATGGAGAGGAATTATGATGTTTAATCTTGAACTGTGTGCAGAGTTCAATAATCATTCTGTTGTTTAAATTTGTGCCATTGTCTGTGATGATCCTTTTAGGGATGCCATACCGACAAATGAGATTATGCTTGATAAACCGGGCCACAACATTCTTGGTAACTGAAGCAAACGAGGCTGCTTCTACCCACTTTGTGAAGTAGTCAATAGCGACTAGGATAAATCGATGTCCGTTGGAGGCAGTAGGCTTGATTTCTCCAATCATATCAATACCCCACATTGCAAAAGGCCAAGGATCCGTCAGAACGTTTAATGGAACTGGAGGTACATGTACTTTGTCGGCATATATCTGGCATTTGTGACAAGTTCTGGAGTGATGATGGCAGTCTGTCTCCATGGTGGACCAGTAATAACCTGCTCTTAGAATCTTTTTAGCCATTGTATGTCCACTTGAATGAGTACCAAAGGCACCATCGTGTATGTCTTCCATAATCTGTTCCGCTTCCTACTTGTTTACATAACGAAGTAAAGTCGAGTCATGGTTTCGTTTGTACAGGATTCCATTACTTAGAAAGAATTTGACAGCAAATCTTCTTAGAAACTTTCTATCGTTAATGGATGCCCCTTCAGGGTATTCTTGGATTTCGAGATATCTTTTTACTTCATGGAACCATGGTTTTTCTTCCACTCCTTCGGTATCCATCTCATTGCAATAGGCTGGTTCATCCTGTCTGTAAATGGTGATCATTGGCGCCTCATTGTCCCATATGACTTTGAACATAGATGACATGGTAGCTAGGGCATCAGCTAGTTGATTTTCTTCGCGCGGGATGTGTTCAAAAGTGATTTCTTCAAAATAAGGAATCAAACTCAGCACATATTCTTTGTATGGAATTAGATTCGGGTGCTTCGTGTCCCATTCCTCTTTGACTTGATAAATTACAAGGGCCGAGTCTCCGTAGAACTCCAGGAACTTGATTCTTAGATCGATTGCAGCTTTGAGACCCAGAATACATGCTTCATATTCGGCTATATTGTTAGTGAAGTTGAAACATAATCTGGCAGTGAATGGTGTATGTCCTCCTGCAGGAGAAATGATCACAGCTCCGATGCCATTGCCAAGTGCATTAGAAGCTCCATCAAAAACCATAGTCCATCGGGATCCTGGCTCGGGTCCTTCCTCTGGTCCTGGTTGTTTGTAGTCAGTAACTAGCATAATGTCTTCATCTGGGAAGTCAAAGTTCAACGCTTGATAATCATCCATTGCTTGATGAGCCAGATGATCAGCAACCACACTTCCTTTGATCGCTTTTTGTGAAGTGTACTGGATGTCATACTCTGTTAAGATCATTTGCCATCTTGCTATTCTTCCAGAGAAAGCAGGTTTTTCGAACACATACTTGATAGGATCCATTTTGGAGATCAAGAAAGTGGTATGGTTTAGCATATATTGTCTTAGTCGGCGAGCCTCCCATGCTAAGGCACAGCAAGTTTTCTCATGAAATTCTGGTATGACAGTCTCAGATGTCAAGCACGATGTTAAGACATCTAGCTGTGCAGATATATTATGCAGGGTATTACAACTGATCTCTTAAATTATCTTCTGACCATGATTAATCTGAGATCATACAAACTACAGAACCATTATAAACATTGCATCGCTGAATTATGCAGAGTCACCTCTGAACTGGTTCTGTTACAGACTGCTTAACAATTGAATACTGGATGTCATCCCTGATGTTGTGACATCGTATAATTAACACAGCAGAAAGTAAATAACACACAGAATTGTTCACCCAGTTCGGTTCAAACAACCTACATCTGGGGGCATACCAAGCCAGGAGAGAAGTCCACTATCAGTAGTATTATTTTCTTACAAACAACCTCAGGTTTGCAGGCAACTGCCACAGTATACCTAATAACTACCCAATGATCCTTCTATCTAAGATACCACACTTAGATACGAGATATCACCATCTCTCTTCCTAGATCAATACTGTACCAGTTATTCTTCAAATAGAAGTTACACTTCCAACACAATTATCCTAAGACTAAGAGCTGTAGTACTCCCACCTTAGAACTATCTTGAAGTTGCTTCAAAGCTTCCTTCAAGAACAATACTCAACTCATACCTAATGGCTTAGAGTGAGAACAATAATTCTCTTACTTAACAGTTTTGAGAATAACAACACATCTCTTGCCTACAGGCTTTGAGATGAACAACAGTGACCTTCCCACAATCCGGGAGGTTCACTTACACAACAAACCCTAATGTCTACATTATGATCGTTAGGTTTACAAGGTTACAAAGAATCCTATATATAACCTAATTCTAGTTGGACTTGGGCTTGAAATCACAACACTCCTTGCTGTTACAAATCAGCAGATTTCTTCTGCTACAAGCAAGGTCTTTTAATCATAAGTTACCTAATTTATCTCCTAAATTAGTAACAGTTGAATCTTCAATCTTCAGATTTGATTCTTCAATATTCTGACTTGATTCTTTGACCTTTAAAACTGCGCCACATAGGATTCCATAAGGCTTTGTATCTTTAAAACCAAACTGAGCCTTCCTTCCTTAGTTCTGCAGGCGCGATGTCATGGTTGATGTCATGACATTACTTGTAACATCTTGCTTCAGTACCTGTTTTGTTCTTTTCAATATTTGCAAGAGTACAATGTATTACATTCAGCTTCTTTTATGTTTTAGCCAAGCATGGATGCCAATAAGACAATAAACAAGTACTTTCAATCTCCCCCTTTGTCTTATTGTGGCTAAAACTAAACACATATATATAAAAAAACTAGAAACAAAAACATAAAAAAAAAACTCCAAGAGCAGCTGCTTCAACTTTCAGATTTCAGGTTTCAGAGGTTGGACCACATCATAACATCTTCAGCCTGATTCTACTTCTGTCTTCAGATCTTCCTTTGTTTCTTTTGACCTTAGCAAAATCAGCATCAACCTCTCTCCCCCTTTTTAGCCATAATATGACAAAGATGAACACGATGTCATAATATGCAGTGGAAGAACCTGTAACTCCCCCTGCACATGAGGAAGAAGATACGAGAACAAATTCTTGCCACTGTAGTTCTTCAAGAACTAGCCCTTGTAACTCAGAACACAAATCACAATTGTGTTCATAACTCAGATCACAAATCACAACTAAAGTCTTCCTTCTTAAAGACAGAACACGAGGATGCATGTAATTGTTATTTCTGTAACATCTTTGGTACAGATCCATGATTTCCCCACCCTGTGATATACTGATTAGATTTTGATAGAGGAACCCATCACAATACCAAATCTGGACACACCCAACACAAACACATAGGAAACACATCTTTGAGTGATCTGATAACTGAAGCCTGCTGCAGATATGCTTATTTATAGCCATAGGAGAATCATAGGAAGTAACGATAGTCAAGGCTTTTAATAGAGTGGAGCGCTTATTGAGGGCAGGAATTCTGTTACACACTGACCACCGCCCAGCCTCTTTTGACTGTTTCTAAAGACAAGAACAGTTTCAATGAATAACCAATGACATTACATGCAGGAGAATCTATTCTTAAATGTCCCGACATCAGATCAGACATTGTCATTTCAGGTCTGTTACATTGGGAAGCACACTTTATTTCTTGAATCATAGACCATAGACCACCCCTCCTTGACTTCACAGTTCCATTCACTGACTCTATTTCCTCTATGGAACAGAAGAGGATACACACTATGATACTAAAATCACTTGGCCCATCCAATTACTTGTATAGTAAACCAGTTTTCTATGTTGGATGACTCAGAACACAAGACAGTCAATGTTCAAGACTGTAGACTCACAAGACATATTCAAAATAGACAATAACTCTATGTTGAACTACTGAGAATACAAGAAGCAACATGTATTCAGACTAGAAAATAAAGACTCAAAACAAGAGCAAGAAGAAAACACAAGATCTTATGCAAAAACAACTGCAAAGATTGACCTCAGACTTTGCAAAATCTGAACACTACCCTTAATCCCTATGTTTATCACAGATTGATAAACATAACCTAAACTCTAGACAGAGGACTAATCTTATATTCAACAATGAATATAAGTGACTCAAATACAGAAAGAAAAGATTGAAACAAAAGACTCGATAAACCTGAGCATAATGCATAACATACCTAGACTTTAACAAATGTCTTGATCAAGAGATGTTATTTGAGAATTCTGCTTCAGGTGAACTTGTGCAATGGTTGGAATATGCACCGTATCAGAACAAGTGATACACACCATCAGAACATGTTTTAGTTGATAAATCAATGAATGTTCCTTGCTGGTTTCAAGGATAAAACATGTTGTGAGTTATGTTCTGTCATCACATATGACATTGTTCATCTGCTTTTGAGATTAGTCATTGATAGACTTTCCATGAAGATTATATGCAGATTAACTTTGTCATTGCTGATCTTCAAACTCCTTTACTCCCCCTTACTTATACAAACAGAGGATATCTTTGATGTTTGAACTTAAAGCATCCTTCACTTGGACTTGCCACAGTTTCCAAATATGGAATACTTTAGTTACTTGCTACACAATATACAGTCTGCCACTTACTGCATCTCGTTGTAGAAGAACTTAGAATGTATAACCATGAGATTGTCTTCAATGATAAGCACTAAATTAACTTTAACACATGAAGACTTTGAGATGATGTTATAGCATCAGATGAGACATCATCTTTCATGATTCTTGATTAACATCTCTAATAGCTTGTTCATTACAGTTTGGTGAAGATAGTAGAGTTCTTTTATCAGCATAATCAAGGGATAGATAGCCAGCATCTCAATATACCACTACAGACTCACACTCTGATTATGAGATGTTGGATGCCACAGTCTATACCTCTAGAGGAGATTCCCTCAAGAGATTTCTGGAATAGACTTTAAGGATGGCATGACACTGAGTTAGTCAGATCTTCTGACATCCTTGATTCTTCAACATAACTTCCTTCTATGAATATAACATAAGGAGGTTCACAACTCATAACCATATTTCACTATGTATAAGACACAGTATTCAGTTCCAACAACTGTTCTATGGTAATGAATCACAATATACATCTGGTTCCTTTGATCAGAAGAAAATACCAGATATAAGCTCATCTTGATTTTATTTGTATAAAGGGATAGAAAGGTATACCTTCATAAATCAGTTATGGCACTTTGAGCAAAATAAGTAATTTCCACATGTATGAACATTGTTGTAGAATTACTAATTGATCGTGTCCTGATCAATCATAGTCAGATGTCTCCTCTTCCAGGTCAGGAGTAGGTTCCAAACATATGTACTCACACTACATTTGTTTAGCACCAGAACATCTGTTCTTCAACTGGTAGCTGCATACCAGCACAGATGTCACAACTTTTAGTGTGACATTTATTCCTCCTTTCAGGAAACCGCATGCAGATTTTATGAATGGCTTTGATCAAGAGTCATTCATCAGCAATAATGAACCATGTCAAAAATGAGTGGACTTGAGAGATTACTCAAGTATCTTTGACACTTCAATTATGGCTGTAGGAATCTTCTTAAAATACTTTCTGTTGAAATAACTTAGACTGTGATCTATAGATTAAGCAGCGGAAAACAGTCTCATTTTAACAGAAAACACATTGCTTACTCCACATCTTATAATAGTAAGCAACACACATAGAGCATAACAACGGTTTCACCCTAACAAATAGCTTGCTTCATCTTCAAGCTACACACTAGACCCAAAAACCTACTCATGATCAGATAGCAACAGATATTACCTTATCATAGTCTTTACTGTGTTGAATGTTGAACAAAGCAATTCAAGAATATTCACTCCCGCTTGAATCTTCTGAATTTTACTTTCTTGGACAACATCTACTGGTCAATTTGGTCTAGCCAACCTACAGTTTGGTCCATCCTTCTCTTCTAGGGACCAAAACAATATGAACACCCCTATGTTCACACAACAAACTGGTCCTGGCACCAGTCAAACACACCTAGTTACCAAGATCTTACAACTCTAAGATCAAGTAACTCTCTTCATGTCATATGAAGTCTTCAACATGAAAGTAGTTTAGAACACTACTGCCATCCAGATTGGAATCTGCCCATTCCAATCCACACTAAGTCAAAGCTGCCACTTTTGACAATAGTGTTGCTCTTCAAGCTTCAGTACCTTGTCTGCTTTCACTTCCAGATTAAGCAGAGCAAGTTATCACATGAGGTGTGACATCACACACATCCTTGGTAATCTCACCTTCCACCAAGAAAAACAACATGTTGGAAACACAATCAGCACAACAACAGTAATACTTTCCCCTTATCCAGGACAACACATGTTTCCTTGTACTTTGATGAATGGAAGACATAAGACGCATCTTCATGTCTTCAAGAGCGCACCCTCTGTTCAATTCCTCATTGAACACAATCTTTCTCAGTACTCAGACTTCATGCTCCCTTCATGGTTCTTTATTAATGTTGTATCACAATCAAAAACATTCAGCACACACAATCAACCAGCTTAGAGCACACACATCTTCTTGAGTCTTCAATCTTATCACCCTTCTGCCCAAGAGTGATTTAATCCAAGACAAGAGAAAAGCCAACTGCCACTTGTTGTCTTCCTCTTCTATCTGTTGATTACATCATCTACCTTGCATAAAACCAGAAAGTATCTCCCAAAGATCTCATCCAGAAACAGACAGGATGCCCGCTCTGATACCAATTGAAATTCTGGTATGACAGTCTCAGATGTCAAGCACGATGTTAAGACATCTAGCTGTGCAGATATATTATGCAGGGTATTACAACTGATCTCTTAAATTATCTTCTGACCATGATTAATCTGAGATCATACAAACTACAGAACCATTATAAACATTGCATCGCTGAATTATGCAGAGTCACCTCTGAACTGGTTCTGTTACAGACTGCTTAACAATTGAATACTGGATGTCATCCCTGATGTTGTGACATCGTATAATTAACACAGCAGAAAGTAAATAACACACAGAATTGTTCACCCAGTTCGGTTCAAACAACCTACATCTGGGGGCATACCAAGCCAGGAGAGAAGTCCACTATCAGTAGTATTATTTTCTTACAAACAACCTCAGGTTTGCAGGCAACTGCCACAGTATACCTAATAACTACCCAATGATCCTTCTATCTAAGATACCACACTTAGATACGAGATATCACCATCTCTCTTCCTAGATCAATACTGTACCAGTTATTCTTCAAATAGAAGTTACACTTCCAACACAATTATCCTAAGACTAAGAGCTGTAGTACTCCCACCTTAGAACTATCTTGAAGTTGCTTCAAAGCTTCCTTCAAGAACAATACTCAACTCATACCTAATGGCTTAGAGTGAGAACAATAATTCTCTTACTTAACAGTTTTGAGAATAACAACACATCTCTTGCCTACAGGCTTTGAGATGAACAACAGTGACCTTCCCACAATCCGGGAGGTTCACTTACACAACAAACCCTAATGTCTACATTATGATCGTTAGGTTTACAAGGTTACAAAGAATCCTATATATAACCTAATTCTAGTTGGACTTGGGCTTGAAATCACAACACTCCTTGCTGTTACAAATCAGCAGATTTCTTCTGCTACAAGCAAGGTCTTTTAATCATAAGTTACCTAATTTATCTCCTAAATTAGTAACAGTTGAATCTTCAATCTTCAGATTTGATTCTTCAATATTCTGACTTGATTCTTTGACCTTTAAAACTGCGCCACATAGGATTCCATAAGGCTTTGTATCTTTAAAACCAAACTGAGCCTTCCTTCCTTAGTTCTGCAGGCGCGATGTCATGGTTGATGTCATGACATTACTTGTAACATCTTGCTTCAGTACCTGTTTTGTTCTTTTCAATATTTGCAAGAGTACAATGTATTACATTCAGCTTCTTTTATGTTTTAGCCAAGCATGGATGCCAATAAGACAATAAACAAGTACTTTCATCTCAAGTAGTGAGTATCTTGTCTCACAATTGGTAAACTTTTTGCTAAGATAGTAGATCGCATGCTCTTTTCGGCCAGACTCGTCATGTTGCCCCAGTACACACCCCATTGAATCTTCTAACACTGTCAGGTACATTATCAGAGGTCTTCCTTCCACTGGAGGTAACAAGATTGGTGGTTTTTGAAGATATTCTTTGATTTTATCAAAGGCTAACTGGCATTTGTCGTTCCATTTTTCCACTTGATCTTTCTTCAACAGTTTGAAGATTGGCACACAAGTAGTAGTCATATGGGCAATAAATCTGGCTATGTAGTTCAGACGTCCCAAGAATCCCCTGACTTGTTTCTCGGTATGGGGTATGGGCATTTCTTGAATGGCTTTGACCTTGGCAGGATCAACTTCAATACCCTTGCTGCTGACGATGAAACCTAAGAGTTTATCGGATCTTACTCCAAAGGTACACTTGTTCGGATTCAGTCGCAACCTGTACTTCTTGAGTCTGTCAAACAGCTTGTGCAGATGACCCAAATGTTCTTCTTCGGTGTTAGACTTTGCAATCATATCATCGACATAAACCTCTATTTCCTGATGAATCCTATCATGGAACAGAGCTACAATTGCACGCTGATATGTTGCTCATGCATTCTTTAAACCAAAGGGCATTACTTTGTAACAAAAGGTTCCCTAGGGTGTTGTGAAGGTTGTTTTTTCCATGTCTTCGGGTGCCATCTTGATTTGATTGTACCCTGAGAATCCATCCATAAAGGAGAATACCTTGCATTGTGCAGTATTGTCAACCAGTACATCGATGTGAGGTAAAGGGAAATCATCTTTGGGGCTTGCCCGATTTAGATCTCTGTAGTCTACACACATTCTGACTTTCCCGTCTTTTTTAGGCACAGGCACGATGTTAGCTATCCATGGAGGATAACTCGCAACTTTTAGAAAGCCAGCATTGAATTGCTTTCCAACCTCGTCTTTGATCTTTTTGGACATATCGGACCTACTTCTTCGCAGCTTCTGCTTAACTGGAGTGCTACCTTCTTTGATTGGCAGGCGATGAACCACAATATCCGTGTCAAGGCCAGGCATATCTTCATAGGACCAGGCGAATATCTCAACATAGTCTTGTAACATTTGAATCAGTCTTTGCTTGACATTGTCTTCTACATCAGCCCCTATCTTGACTTCTTTCTTTTCTTCGTCACTGCCCAAGTTGATAACCTCAATTGGTTCTTCATGCGGCTGTATAGCCTTTTCTTCTTGTTATAATAGCCTTGCAAGTTCCCTTGGTACTTCACAATCTTCCTCACTTTCGTCCTCAGTTTGGTAAATCGGATTTTCAAAGTCATGACTGGCAATAGCAGAATCGTTATCAACAGGATCCAGAGTGAATGTGAATTCCTGATCGAAGGAGATAACATCTTCGGCTTCCCAGTTGTTCAATCCATTGTTGTGAGCAGGGAGTATCCAGCTGCTCCAGTTGCAGTTGTCTTCTTCGTCTTCCACAGCATTGATTTCTTTGGTGGGGAAATGAGCTGTTGATCCTTCGGGATGAGCAAGATACTCTGCTGCATACGAGAGCCCAGGCTGAGATACTTCTGTAGGCTGAGAGAGATATCCAATAAGATTGTCCCATCCAGTTGGAATGATGTCTTTGAGGGAGACTTGTGCGTTCTGGGGAGCAGTGTACTGTGTCAGGAAATCATTCTCGTTATTTGGTGTTTCCCAGACTTCTTCAGGAGCGACAGGGCTTGTGAATGTCATATTGTCTTTGAAATGGTTGTCCCATCTAGTTGGGGTGATGTCTTCAATATCGATTTGTGAGCTCAGGGGAGCGGAATACTTCACCATAAAGTCATACTTACCACTTGGTTCTCCTAGTGTATCCCAGACTTCTTTTGGACTAGGTGGACTTTGGTATTGCTCAGTAATGGAACTTGTGAAACTTTTGCAATCTTCAAACTGATCACCCTATCCAGTTGGGACGATGTCTTCAATGGCAATAAAAGAACTCTGAGGTGCAGTGTACTTTACAAGAAAATCATACCCGCCGCTTGGTTCTCCCAAAGTATCCCAAACTTCCATGGAAACAGGTGGAACTTCATTTGGATATTGCTGAATAATATGGTTCAAGATCACTCCTTCGTCTTCAATAGCATTCACTCCTTGGCTGATGAAATGTGACATTAATCCTCCAGAACGAGGACTTTGATCGTTCTTTTGAGTTCCATTAGCATAGCCCAGACCTAGCTTATCGAACTTGTAAGGTACATCGAGGAGCTGTCCCCATACTGTGCAACCACCTTCTTCGATCACAGCTTTGGCATCTTTGAGAGAAGCCATAGTTGGAGTTACTTTTGTAGCAGGAGCAACAGAAATGTGTTTGGCAGTAGAGACATCTGGAGGGACCACCTCAAAAGATTGGCAGGGAGTTTCGATGAATTCTCCATCCATCTCAACATACTTGGAGTTACTCAGGTGGCTAACCACATATTCTTCTTCGCCATAAACTGTGACGACCTTGCCTTTTACCGGATACTTTAACTTCTGATGCAGGGTAAAAGTTACAGCGTTTGCCCCATGTATCCAAGGGCGTCCTAGTAAGCAGGAATATGCTGGATGGATTTCCATTACGTAAAAGGTAGAGTCAAAGATCTGAGAGCCCACTCTGATTGGGAGCTTCACTTTTCCGTACACTGTTCTTGTTGACCCGTCGAAGGCTCTTACCACAACATCGCTTGGTTGTAACACAACCCCTTCGAAGTCAAGTTTTTCCAGTACTGCTTTTGGTAACACGTTCAAAGAGGAACCGTTGTCTATCAGCATATGAGACAGAGTGGTGCTGTTACATTCAATAGAGATGTGCAGGGCTTTATTGTGATTTTTCCCAACAGGGGTTAAATCAGCATCAGAGAAGCCGAGACCGTTATTCACTGTTAGATTGGCAACACAATTTTCAAATTAATCGACTGAAATCTCCTGTGGTACATGTGCAGCTTTCAGGAACTTCATCAGGCCTTGGCATGAGCCTCTGAATACTTTAGCAAAGACAACATTGAAATTTTTGAAGCAGTGTGCCCCAGTTGTTCGACAATATTGTAATCACTTTTGTAGATGATTTTCAATATTTCCTCCATTTCTTGCCTCGGCGGATCTTCAATAGTGACTTCCACCGGTATTTGAACTGGTTCGACTAGTGGCCCTTTGCCTCGAGCATTGATATCTTGATTAGGAATTGGGACCTGAACTGGATTAGTAGCAACATTTGGAGAAATTTCTGGTGAAAATATCCTTCCACTTCTCGTAATCTTACTAGTACCCACAATATTATCAACAGTTAGAGTAGTAAAATTCACGGTCTCTTCAGTCAAGGTGTCTTGTTTAACTCCATGGACATAATCATTAGTGTCATAACTCCACGGGACAGCTTTGTCTGAGGAGTTATGGAAATGGAGCTGGACTGGTGATGATTACAGATGCCACTTTGGGTGCAGCAGAAATTTTGAAAGGAGTTTTGGTAGGGATTTTCAATGGTATGTTAGAAACCACTGAGACGTCCTCTATTCTCATCCCATTTGAAAAAACTTCGCATAAATGTTGAAGCGGTAAAGCGGCAAGCAAAAAGTAATAGGTATTATTTATTACCGGGTGATATAGGTTATATCGTATCGTAGTCCACAGAGATTGGTTGAGAAGAACTGCCGTTCAACTATCTCGCGTTCTAAGTTTCATGATTGGGTGCGGAAAGGTAAATGCGGGAAAAGTAAATAAAAGCAGATAAACAATCTCAATAGTCTAAGAGAAATAGTTATGGAATTGCATTTCGTTCTACCCGTCGAATACTTAAATCTGAAGATCTGTCGCTCGACACTCACAATACGCATCAACATCACCGGGCATCACTCGAGATGCCACATCGGTGTCCATGTCTGCAACACCGAGGAAAGCTCAACCGTACTATTCACATCAGCGATTTCTCCACCGACACAAACAACACGGAGGCATTAGACTCGATACCCACTACGATTGTTAGTCCTAAATCCATGTCTGCAACCCAGAAACTAACAGTTATCATTCCTAATCAAGATCTATGGTGTCCATGTCTGCAACAACACAAATCCAGAGCATTTAAGCAAAAAGATCAAGAACAACAACAATGATGATTTGTAAAGCAAATATATAAACGATCCCAAGATCCAAAAATATACATACAATAAGAGTAGAAACATACATACAACACCCACCATTGGAATGAAACAAAGGGAAGAGAGAAGATGAACCGGAAAGATCTCACCGGTACAATGAAATCGAGACAGATCCATGATCAATCCACATGACGTCGCACCCAATGGTGTTTCCTAAGCCTCTAAACTATCAAAATTGGACCAGAGCCACTCCATGGGGGAAATGGATGATAAAAAACCCTAAAAAAGTGATTTTACAACATATATACCAAAACTGAAGTCGCAGACCGCGCTAAGCGCGCTCACCGCGCTAAGCGGGCTGCTTTTTATTTTTCTTAGACCGCCAGACCGCGCTTAGCGCCAAAAACCCGCGCTAAGCGCCCAACTTTCTGCCAAATGGGTCAAAAATGCTCCCAGAGCCCGCTTAGCGCGGTCAAGCCCGCTTAGCGCGCTCAACAGAACAGCAAATCTTGTTTTGGTCATATCTTGAGAACCGTAACTCCGATTTGCGCCCGGTTCGAAGCGTTGGAAAGCTTATTCCATGCTCTATCTAACAATGAACAAATTGCAACCAAATTGATGAATTTGATCATCCTTATTTTGAGCCTTGTCCGCCGATGAATTGGTAAAATCGCGTGTTCGCCGCCGTGTCTTCGACACTTTATTCCTCAAAGCTTCGAACACACATAAATACCTACAAAAAGACAACAAAACTATCAAACGATATACATTTACACGAAAACGTAACAAAACACAAACGATACAAATATACACAAAAACGGGGAATTATTCAAACGGTATTAACAAAAAGTATCGATAAGTGCCACTATTTACAAACACAAAATAACTACATTTTGGCACTTAACAACTCTCCCCAACTTGAATTTGTTTGTCCTCAAACAAGGCCAAACACTCAACTCGCAAAAGTAAAAGTCAAAGAATCAAGAATCAACAAGATTTGGAAAAACAAAACAATTGTACGGTTCAAACAAAAACGTACCAACAAAGTAAATACTTACCACAATCCTACAACGACAACATGAAAAAGAAACGGATCCTAAGTACAAAAGTCATACAAAACATCCTAAAACAAAACAAGCTCAATAATGAATCACGCCTAGCAAAAACTCATCGGTAGATGAAAAACACCGAAAGGTGAGGACTTTGACACACACCCGACAATCTTGCAAACAATAGACAAAATTATGCATTCATCCAAAAATAGTATCGAAAACGCAACGGCACGAATCACAAGGGCTTTCAAGGTTGTAATGTGGCTCGGTTTACAAACAAGTGATAAGTCCTAAAGCTAATCGAAACAAAAAACTTGCCTAAACCTAAGGGAGTAATTACTTTCACAAAGTTTCAAACAATATAATTTCAATCAAACTTCTTCTTTATCACAAATTGTCAAACCAAAACATAATACTTATTAGCACACTCTTATTCCAAACTCTTTTTGTTCTTTTCTTTTTCAAACTTTTCTCTTTTTTCTTTCTTTTTCTTTTCTTTCTTTCTCACATTTTTTTTTTCTTTTTCTTTTTCTTTTCTTTCCACTACCTCATATCAATCACATCATAAAGAGGCAAACACCTTCTCCCCAACTTGAATTCAACCATAACATAAAGTGAATACTCCCTACTTTCTAAGGCAAGGTAAAAATCCATCTAAACATCATAATTATAGGTCAAGAAAACAAAGATAATCAAAATCCATCAAAAAGGGTGAACTATGTCTCAAGTTCAAAAACAAAATGGACAATGACAAAAAGGCTCAAAGGGGGTACTAATGGTCACACACTCACAAGGTAAAATGACATTTGGCTTATGGTAGTTGCGCTCAAAATCAAACAAGTGCCTTGATCACTTTCGTGCATTCACAAAATCAATACAGACGAAAGATTAAACATAATAATATCCAGTTAAAACAAGAAATGTCGGTCACTCACATATATACACAATGGAAAGCCACCTCACATTTATGGTAAAAAGGGTAAACTAATTGTGATTCAAGTAATGAGCAAGTTATGCAAAAAGAATGAGTAATATGAAAATTGTACAAATGAAAAGTCTCCTAATCATGCTAAGCTATAGAAAGCGATAAACGAGTACCTTGCTATGTACAAATTCGAACAATCATTACCGCACAACCGGCATGTTGAATCAATCAAAATTGAAGAATTACCAAATGCGACTTCAAGTAATCGAGCCAAAATTTGAGTCTAAACAACAACAAAAGAATTAAAATTATAACTATAAAATACATACTATAAAGCCTTGGTGTAAGTGGGAAAAAGGTGAGGCAAATGAATCATTAAAAAGAATTCATTAGCCAAAAGCTACAGACCGCGCTAAGCGCGGTCTAGCGCGCTAAGCGCGCTACACCAGAAAGACAAAAACCAGGGCAACAAAACAAAAATTCTAGTGTGCCTCCACTTAACAACTATACATCTCGTTTACAGAAAAACAGAAAAATAAAATCGTTGGGGTGCCTCCCAAAAAGCGCTCGTTTTACGTCGTTAGCTCGACGCCTTTTATTGTTTCGCGAATGGTAAGAAACTTCCTCGCGGTACGCCAATGCTTTCGCCTCAAACGCAACCTAAAGGAAACATCCTGCCCAAACACTTAACAAACGAATCAAAAGCAAAAGTTTATACAAGTATGTGTAAAAACACCAATATACAAGGAATGGTGAAATTGACTAAACAAGTTGAAAATTGAAGATATGTAATTTAAGAGCTAATCCGAGTTCAACTTGTTTAGTAAGTTCACCAAACAAAACGAAACAAGTATAACTATACAAGTATACATCTATGCACAAAATATACGATATACACATATTTACGAAACTTAAAACACAAAACCATCGCAATGCGATTAATCTCAAAACCAATCCCCGGCAACGGCGCCATTTTGTTGAAGCGGTAAAGCGGCAAGCAAAAAGTAATAGGTATTATTTATTACCGGGTGATATAGGTTATATCGTATCGTAGTCCACAGAGATTGGTTGAGAAGAACTGCCGTTCGACTATCTCGCGTTCTAAGTTTCATGATTGGTTGCGGAAAGGTAAATGCGGGAAAAGTAAATAAAAGCAGATAAACAATCTCAATAGTCTAAGAGAAATAGTTATGGAATTGCATTTCGTTCTACCCGTCGAATACTTAAATCTGAAGATCTGTCGCTCGACACTCACAATACGCATCAACATCACCGGGCATCACTCGAGATGCCACATCGGTGTCCATGTCTGCAACACCGACGAAAGCTCAACCGTACTATTCACATCAGCGATTTCTCCACCGACACAAACAACACGGAGGCATTAGACTCGATACCCACTACGATTGTTAGTCCTAAATCCATGTCTGCAACCCAGAAACTAACAGTTATCATTCCTAATCAAGATCTATGGTGTCCATGTCTGCAACAACACAAATCCAGAGCATTTAAGCAAAAAGATCAAGAACAACAACAATGATGATTTGTAAAGCAAATATATAAACGATCCCAAGATCCAAAAATATACATACAATAAGAGTAGAAACATACATACAACACCCACCATTGGAATGAAACAAAGGGAAGAGAGAAGATGAACCGGAAAGATCTCACCGGTACAATGAAATCGAGACAGATCCATGATCAATCCACATGACGTCGCACCCAATGGTGTTTCCTAAGCCTCTAAACTATCAAAATTGGACCAGAGCCACTCCATGGGGGAAATGGATGATAAAAAACCCTAAAAAAGTGTTTTTACAACATATATACCAAAACTGAAGTCGCAGACCGCGCTAAGCGCGCTCACCGCGCTAAGCGGGCTGCTTTTTATTTTTCTTAGACCGCCAGACCGCGCTTAGCGCCAAAAACCCGCGCTAAGCGCCCAACTTTCTGCCAAATGGGTCAAAAATGCTCCCAGAGCCCGCTTAGCGCGGTCAAGCCCGCTTAGCGCGCTCAACAGAACAGCAAATCTTGTTTTGGTCATATCTTGAGAACCGTAACTCCGATTTGCGCCCGGTTCGAAGCGTTGGAAAGCTTATTCCATGCTCTATCTAACAATGAACAAATTGCAACCAAATTGATGAATTTGATCATCCTTATTTTGAGCCTTGTCCGCCGATGAATTGGTAAAATCGCGTGTTCGCCGCCGTGTCTTCGACACTTTATTCCTCAAAGCTTCGAACACACATAAATACCTACAAAAAGACAACAAAACTATCAAACGATATACATTTACACGAAAACGTAACAAAACACAAACGATACAAATATACACAAAAACGGGGAATTATTCAAACGGTATTAACAAAAAGTATCGATAAGTGCCACTATTTACAAACACAAAATAACTACATTTTGGCACTTAACAATAAATCGTCCATAGAAGGGAGCCTTTCAAACATAATGATACGGCGATCCATCCACTTTTGAATTCCTATTTTCAGATTCTCACAACCATTGGGTAGGTGTGCACAATAAAAGCAATCAGGGTCACAACCTGGAAAGAAACCAGCTCGTATTAGCTTTCTTTTGACTTCAAGGAGCGGAGTTGACAATTCTCTCACATCATAGATATAAACAGTGTCTATGATAGCATTAATGGTCTTGTCGTGTTTCAGCATAGGTGCAGTGATGACATTTGGAGTCTCTGGAGGATCGAATTCAATTTCCCCAGCATCTATCATGTCTTGTATTTTATTTTTCAGGGCCCAGCAGTGATCTGCGTCATGTCCTGGACAGTTAGAATGGTATGCACATGTTGCATCGGGGCGATAACTCGGAGATGAAGTGTTGACATTCTTTGGAGGGTCTTTCAATGTGATCAGATTTGCTTTCAACAAGTGCAGCAATGCTTGAGAGATTGGCATATTGGTTCTGGTGAAGTTTCTCCTTAGTGCATCTGGTCGACGCGTATACTTCGGCGGTTGATCTTTTTGAAGTGCGGATGCAGAGATCAGAACAGCCCCTACAGATTGGTGATGCTCACTTTTGCGACTTTTCTGACTGTGCATTGTATTGACTTCATTTCTCCCACTGATGGGCCTCTTTGTAGTACCAGAGGAGGAGCCTATTTGAATTTTTCCACTTTGAATACCGCTTTCAACACGCTCTCCAGTTAATATCAGGTCAGTGAAACCTGATGATGAGCTCCCCAGCAAATGACTGTAGAAAGGGCCAGTTAAAGTACCCATGAACATGTCGACCAGCTCGCGATCAGATAAGGGTGGTTGAACCCTTCCAGCTAGATCTCTCCACTTTTGTGCATACCCTTTGAAACTTTCTTTTGGTGCCATAGTCATGCCCCGTAGTTGAGTACGGGTTGGTGCAAGGTCAGCGTGGTATTGATACTGTTTGTAGAAAGCAGCAGCCAGATCTTCCCAGGTGTGAACTTTTGCACTTTCTAGTTGGTAGTACCATTCGAGTTGTGTACCCGATAGACTTTCCTGGAAGAAATGAATCCACAATTTGTTATCTGCCGTATGAGGTAGTATCTTCCTCACATAGGACCTTAGATGCAGTTTTGGGCAAGAGACTCCATCATACTTTGCAAAGACAGGAACTTTGAATTTTGGAGGGATAACAATATCTGAGACTAGCCCAAGATCATTGAAGTCTAAACTAGGTATTTTTTGTATCTCCATAGCTTTCATCCGTTCTTCCAACAGCTGGTATTTGTTATCACCCTGTTCGTCTTCGGAATGATAATCTTCTTCGTTAGAAGAAAGAGAGGGTTTGGCAGAACCCTGGTTGCTGTGATTGTCTTCTCGATCACCTTCACCGACTATTTCAGGGATCGGTGCCTTTTTGGACCTCTTGACTGGGATTTTGACCTTCCTTGCAAGGTGACTTAAGCCTATAGATCCTTTGGGCTTCTTTTTCTTCTTGATTATCAGGGCTTTCAGTTCTTGTTGACCCTTTGCTAACTCCAGAATTGCTATCTGAACTTGGGCGTTCTGTGCTTCGAGATTCTTGACACTTGTTTCGGAATCCATCCCTTCTAACTGAAATAAACAGCGAGGAGATGAGACACCTGTTATGTGAACCTGTTATGCAATGTCTATGAATGAAATGCATATGCAATGTTTTCAAGGATCTTAGAATTTAGATTTGTTTAAAAGAGAAACAAACATTTATTAGTCAAACAATTTATTTCTTTTTTTTTCTTTTTTCTTTTTTCTCTTTTTTTTTCTTTGCCTCTTTCGGGCTTTACAAAATAAAATAAAGAAAATAAAGGATTCCTCAAGCCTCCCATGGACGCTTTCTCTTTGCACCTAGGAATGTGTTGATCTGCTGTTCTTCCGGGAGTTGTCTGGTGAGCTCCAACACTTTCCTCTCATAATCTTGACAGTGTGCTTTGAAGGTGTCTCTTTCTTCTCTTAGTTGAACCCAAGATTTCTGCAGCTCTTCCAGGTCAGTCGGCATGTCCGGATGTAGAACAACTCGAGGTTCGTCCCCTTTGACTTCTGGCTCAATAGTCACATGTAGAATAGTGGGATATGGCATAATGAGCTTATGAGCACGAGCCCGCACCCATTTGAGGTAAGGCTCCATGGGAATAGAGTTCCATTGTCCTAAAGTCTTGCTTTCTACTTTGTAGACACTGCCCCACGCATGTATAAACCTTCGTCGATATCTTTGGGAATCGTCTTCGTAGTCGAACACAATGCCACGAATAATCATGTCATGAGGACCGTTTCTTCGTGTATATCCAAATTGGCGCAAAGCTAAAGAGGGGTTGTAAGTGATGCCTCCCCTGATGCCAAGGAGTGGCACATTAGGGTACTCTCCACAATGGTCAATGATAGTAATGTCTCTTTGAAAGAAGTTGTTCCACCGGATATCTGAATGAGACAAAGACATAATCCTGCGAGACCATTGCATCCTTTGTTCATTTCTCAACACTGATCGGGGAAGGTGTAATGTGAACCATCTAGCCAGCAGTGGTACACAGCACATAAGAGTTCCTCGTTTTTTCATGGTACGAGTGTGTAAAGAATGTAGAATGTCTCCCAGCAAGGCAGGTACCGGGTTACGGGTTAAGAAAATGTTGATAATGTGTACACTTATGAATTGGTCGGGATTAGGGAATAAAACCAACCCATAAATCAAAAGAGCCATAACTTCTTCAAAAGTTAGGTAACTTCTGTTTTTTAGTAGTAATCAAGCCTTTTCCATTAAGAACTTAGCAAGCAACCCCTTGACTCCACTCTTTGTTTCCCAATTGGACTCGATTTCTGACTTTCGCAAATGTAAGGCAGCAGCAATGATTTCAGGTTTTGGAATCTTTTTTAAACCAGTGAAAGGTAATTGATCTCGAACAGGTAACCCAATCAGTTCAGAGAACTCTTCCAAAGTGGGTACTAACTAGTAATCAGGGAATGTAAAACAATGATGTTCGGGATCAAAGAACTGGAACAGGACCCGTATCATGTCTTCTTCAAATTTTAAGGTAACCAAATGGAGTAGGTGACCGTGCTTTTCAGTGAATTGAACATTTCTGGGAAATTCTGATATTAAGTCCTCAAGTTCAGATGGTACTGTTGAAATGTTGATCCGGACATAATCTCTGGTAGCGGGAGCCATTACCTGCAACAACAGAACAAAGGTAAACTCTTTGATCCTTGAAATGATTAGTGAGAAAATGATATGTTTATGATGCTTATGATGTCATGATGTCAAACATGTGGCACACCCAAACAAATCAAACAATAGCCTTAGGTTTAAAGGCTTGCATGAGGTTGATAGGTGATACCCTCCCCACTGAAGTTGAGTTGGTTAAAAACCTTTCTTAAAATAGTATTCGGGTTCTATGATCCTTGGAGACAACATCTCAATACGGCACTCGGACGGCCGATCAAAACATTCCTCGAGGATAACTAACTTCGATCAATTTCAAAGCTAGTCACTTAATAGGCCACAAGTCAAGTTCAACTAAAGGTTCTAAGCCAAATTAGTGTTTAATGACATTTCGGAAGCCTAACATACTCCTTGATCGTTTTCAAGGGATATCAGTATAAACCAAAGTGTCGCACTAACGGTGACCACCAGATTAACCGTATCGGTACATGCCGTACAGTTTCCTTGGTCTATTGTCACATACTTAAGGTATCTCGAGATTCGGGATAGAATCTTTCACACAAGCAAATACCCAAACAAACCTTTGAAAAATAGAACAATCAAGACAAGCAATTGAAAACATCGAAGTGATCTAAACTCTAAGGTAACCCCTTTTGAAAACATTTTATTTTTGAATATCCCCAGCAGAGTCGCCAGTTCTGTCGCCCTCGGTTTTTTATATCTCGCGTGAGATACGAACTGACTCTTCTTTTGTTTTTGAGTTTTGAAAATCAGAGAGTCGCCACCGACTTTTATTTTATCCAATTAAGGAAAGGTTTATAAAAGAAACAGAAAAAAACCTTTAAGAGATTTTGGGTTCGGGGGTAGGTTATACAAAGGGAAGGTATTAGCACCCCTTTGTATCCATGGTTATCCATGGGCTCTTAATTGCTTAGCTCACTTGTTTGAATCATTTATCTTGCCTTGAAATGCTTGTATGTGGTTTTAAAATACCTTTGTAAATTGGCTTTGTAATGATCCTTGTGCGGATGTATACAAAGTGTTTTATCTTTCGAAAAGATGTTTTGAAAAAAAGATCTTTAATTTCGTAATGATCCTTATTTGGATATCTACAAAATGTTGTCTTTTTTGAAAGTTTTGTTTTGAAAAACAATGAATATGTGAGACATTTGTTGTTTTGATTTGAGCAAGCAATTAGGAGATCTACCCTAAATTTATAAGGTCTTTTCCCATTTCTTTTAGAAAATTCTCTTTTGACCGGATGTAAACAAAATTTTGGATTTGTATTTGAAACAGTAGAATGGATTTTGAAGAGAGTAACAAAGGAATTACCCTAAGAGGTGCAAGTATGATTGTGTTTTGATTCAGATATTTTTATCTTTGAAGTTAGTGATCTAACGCTTCAGTTTTTATCTTTGACATACACGCAGTTTTATATGTACAGAATTTAAAGTGCGGGAATGTAAAATGCGGAAAGTAAATCTACGCTATTACATTGATTGTGCGGGAAATGTAAACTATGCTATTTACATGATTTTGACAACCTATACACTTTATCTAGGAATTAAAATTGCAATAAGATAAAGGAAGTATTTTTGGAATTTTTAGATGGTTGATTTTAATTAGGATTAATGCATAATTAATTTAATTAAATAAGAAAAAGGTAGAAATAAAATTTAAAACTAAAAATCAAGTCTAAAATATGTTCATATTGCTTGTTAATTAATTTTAAAACAAAAACTAATTTTTTGGATTTTTTGAAGTGGATGAGAGAGTCCATGGTATGGACTGGCAAAGCGTATGCGTTGGATGGAGTGATCAGATTGATCTGATGGACACGGACGCATGGCACATGGCTTGTTCCTACGCTGCAAAACATAGAATCAGAAAATTTAAAAAAATAAAAACGCGCGCGCTCTGGCCAGTAGGAATGCGCCACGTCTTGTCTTCCTCATCAGAAATGCTCTTTTACATCGCTCATTTGCAGGAGCTGTAAAAAGCTTCAACCTATTACACATGTGCAACACGAATACAAGCAAAACGTGAAAGAAATTTGGCGCGAGGCCATGGTTCAATTCGTCTGGTTCATACGAGTTCAATGGTACCACTTTGAACCTGTAATTTTTCCTAATTCGAGAAGCCCTAAATTTGAGCTCAAGAACCCTAAAATGGTAACTTTGTGAATACGTGACCAAACCTTAATTAAATGTCCAAAAACGATCAGAACATCAAACCAAGTTCAAATATATGATTACATCGTGCTAAATATGCATGTATAATGAGATTTTGGTTAGTTTTTGTTTGAGCAAACCGTGCGCTACAGAGCTTGATTCTGAGTGCTTTGCTTGTTGAAAATGATTGGGATATATTCAGTGGAGGTTAGGGAACGTGTTTGAGTGTTTAGTTTGTATTGAAATGAGCTTGAATTTAAAATTCGAATTTAAAATTTTCTTCAAAATTACAAGTTGTTACAAGAGTGGTATAAGCATAGGATTGGCTCTGAATTCATGTGTCCTCTGTTGCTGAAGCATGCTACTTCATTTATAAGCAATGAATGAGCTTCAAACTTAAGCTAAGAAGCATTGATGATCTTTGAATCTTTGAATTCTTTAATATTAAAAAGTTTGAATTCTTTGGCCATGGCTTTGAATTTTCTTCACCCTCTTGCTCTAGGCCTGCTATGTACTTCTCTTGGTTGCAGAAAATAAGCTATCTTGATGACTCAAACAAGAGACAAAGCTTTGGATAATGATCTTGCATCATTTCTTTTTAATTTAATTTTAAATGTAATAAAATTAAACCAAAAAAGAAATAAAAATGTTATGGGCCTTAGGTTGGTCGTGGGAGGCCCTTAACATTGTTAGAATCATGTTTGGATCTGAAAACTTGGCCCCTTTTGGAAAAAAAACATTTTTGATCAATGTTGGTTTCATGCATTTTCCCAAAATATAGCCAACTTCACCAAGGCATAAATCCCTCAATTTTGATCATATGAAGGAGTTCTTGTACTTTTTAGAAACCTCAAGATGTCCTCTACAAGCCACTTTGGAAACTTTTTTTCATTTGGAGAAGTTATCTTGATGTTAAGGCCTTTGACAAAAAACCACTTTTTGTTGACTTTGAAAATGACCTGTAATGTCTGAGCTCATATTTTTCAAATGGTGAATCCAATGACCATGGGATCAATTGCATTTGAAAGATAATTGAATTTCCTTCAAAACAAGCTTCTGTTGGAATTTTTTGAATGAACGAGGAGAGAGTTATGGCCGGTCAAATTTCAGTTGACTTTTTAGGAGAAAACCCTAATTTTGAAACTTAGGGTTTTGTTGATTTTTGATCTTTTCTTGATGAATTATGATCAACCAATGATCAAATGATGAATATTTTGACAAAATATGGATGTTGACAAAAAGTTTCATTTTTGACTGTCTGTTGACTTTTCGGTCAAACTGGTCGTCTGTTGACTGTTTGAGCTGCTGAGTGTGCGTCTGAGCGAATTGAAGTTTGAAAATTTGTATGGTGGTACTTTGAGACATATGGAGGTCCATGAAATCCATTTGAGGTCTCAAAAAACTTGTTCTCCTGAAAAAAACAAAAACCCTAGTTAAGGACTGTTTGTGTAAGAGACAGTTAAGCGTACCTGATTTTTGTGCAGTGCTGAGTCTCTGCTGATCATGTGATTATCAGAAGACTTCTAGAATAAAAATCTTGGAATTTTGAAATGCAAAATATTGATTTGATTGATGGTGCAAAACACGGAGAATCGCGCTGTCAGCGAGTTTGACTGTCAACTGGCTGTCTAGGCATTAACGTAACAATTAAAGTGAAAATTCAACAGTTAAAGTTAATTTTTTTCTTTTTGTTTTTTTTGTTATGTTAATGGTGAAAATTTATTTACATGAGTTGTTAGAAAAACACAAACATAATAAATAAATAAAATATACTGTACGCGGACGAAATTACCGATAATAACCATGAAAAATATTTAATGCACAGAAAAATAAATATTTAACTGGCAGAAAACACACATAATATTATCTGGATAATTAAACTATAGTACGACAGATAGTACGACATTTAATACTGACAGTACAAATATTACATAATATAATGAACAATAAAATAAACGGTACATTATTTGAAAACAAAAGATACGAAAAACTTTAAAAATAACGATTAAAAACCCATGCTATAAATAACAACATATAGATGATCGGGAGTGTAAACAACCCATGTCCGCATTTTTCAGGACTATGCAGACAGAAAAAGGACATGATCACCACCAAGACGGTGATGACCATAAGAAAACACGTATCCATCCACTTCGCCATTTTTGCCGGGGAAGAAGAGAAAAATAAATATGAGGTAGAAATTTGAGAGATGAGTTGAAATTTGATGTGAGAATTTATGGAAAAAATGAGAGGTATTTATAGAGTGAAAAGAAGGATAGAGACGTTGGGGAATGAAGTGATTCCGTACAAAAAAAGGAAAATTTGAGTGGTAGTAGGATTTGAAAGAAAGTGTATGGTAGGGTTTGAAAAGAGAGATGTATAAAATAAAGTTACAATTTGATTTTGAAAGAAAGAGATTTGAAAAGAAAGGAAAAGATTTTGAAAATAATAGAATATAGTACAAAAATTAGTGGGAAACAAAAAACTAATAATAATTTACTTATTACCAGTACAGTCTGAATCCCCGGACTCTGCGCCTGCAAAATTTAATTCTGTACCAATTGCCTGAGTACTATTTATCTGTAAATAAATCTCAAATAAACAGCGTGTGTGAAGTGATAAACAGTAATTGGTGTTTGTGTAAGAATAAATTCAACAGCGAACCAAAATACCGTATAAGAAAAATTCTAAAAACCGAGTATTCATAAAAATCAGGATATTTGTGAAATAAAATCCAAGATTATATGAAACTCCCAATTTTTAGACAGAAATCTGTTTCCTTCTTTCTAAAAAAGATGCGGGCAAATTTTGGGGTATAACAACGCTAGTTGGGCCATGTCTTACAAGTATTGAGTATCTAGCTTCTTCCTTATGAAATAGTCAAGACCCCTACTGACAATTCGACTAACTCATGCTTAGGCACTTGAGTGAATTACCTTGAGTTCATTATCCAAACATGTTAAGATAGTCGTCTATTGTTTCTGCCACCTTTCGCCTCACACTAGCTAAATCCTTAAGGCTAATCTTAGATTAGGCCCATGTAAAAATACTCATGGAACGCCATTTCTAGTTGATTCTAATTTAATATGGAATTTGGAGGTAATGTGGTGAACCAAGTAAAGACATTCTTTGTTCAAGAATTTGGGAAATACTTCATTTTTAGATTTCTATTGTTGGCTATATCACCAATCTTAGTCTAATACCTAGCAACATGTTCGACTATGGACTCATTGGTATCACCAGCACATTTGGTGAGTTACCCTCTAGGAAGTTCAGTTTGTCGCACATATTTCGATAGTGAAGATACGTACAGTACAACAAATAACGCTTTTCATGACAAAGCTTTCACGTCATCCATAAAAAAACCGAGGTTTTATTCCAATATATATATATATATATATATATATATATATATAACTTGTTGCCTAGATTTTTATAAAAACCGAGGTGATATACCATTCAAGACATGCTTCAAATTCCAGCTAATGCACTTTGTGTTTTTATTTGTTAACAACTATAAAATAAATGATTTAACCCTTCGGTTTCTTTGATAAACCGAGGGATAAAATAATCAGATTTTACTATAAATACTCGCTAAGAATATTTTACCATAATACTATCTTATTTGTAGCCACCCCACCGTCAAATGCATCATTTTTAGGATGTATTGCAAAACTGAAAAACATATTCTCTACGTTGAACAAAATATTTTTTTTCATGTTTTGCAATCCATCTCAAACAACGATGTTGAAGTTGTTGTTGTTGTTGAAGGTTTTGAACAACTAGGATTTATTCCTAAAAGTCTTTATTGATGTATTGCAAGTGCTGAAAAATATTTTTTAATTTTTGGAACAAACACCTGATTAGAAGTTGGATGCATTCCAAGCATGCAAGTTATATACGCTAGTGAAATAATTGATAATGATAACATCAACAATCAATCTTGGTGAAGGCATGTCTGACATTCTAGACAAGTCTCTACCGCCTTGTTGTTAGAACAAGATTTGTTCTGATCAATATTCTTAGTTTTGATGATAACAATGTATATGAATTTTGCTTGAGATAATGTGGTTCTCTAATCCTATGCAATTTCCATTTCAGGAAATATATAAAGAGTATGCACAAAATCAGCGCAAGAAGCACTGACTCAGAAGGTTCAAGTATGCAACATCAGAACACGCTCTCGCAAGACATCAGAAGATGGTCAAGCAGAATCAAAACATGGTCTATTGAAGCATCAGAAGAACTTGAGATCAGAAGCAAAAGCATTGAAGTTCTCATGGTATCACGCTAGAAGCACTTCAAGGTCTGAAGACAAGAAGATGCTCTGCACCAAGCAGCTATGACTCTGATATATTCAAACATTGTATCTACAAAGATCAGATAAGAAGCAAGTACAAGATGGCAGGCTACGCTGACTGGCAAAAGGAACGTTAGAAGCTATTAAAGGCAAAGCCAGTTAAAGCAGGAAAAGCAAGGCTCGAGGTAGTTGACAAAAGAGTGAAACATTAAATGCAATGCTGTACGGATCACGCAACGCATTAAATGCTCCCAACGGTCATCTTCTCAAACGCCTAATAGAAGTTCTGATGAGAAGGTGAAGATAACTTTTTGCGCAAACATACAGAAACGCTGTCAAATTTAAAAGCTCTCAAACTTCATCTTCAACCTCACTTTATTACTGTTGTAATATCTTAGTGAGATTAAGCTTAAACCTTAAGAGAAATATCACAGTTGTGATTATAGATTTTTAAGAATCATTGTATAACTCTTGTAAGAATTTGTTTACATTCATTTGTAAAGAACTAGAGGAGATCAAGTTGTGATCGGATTCTCTAGAAAGTCTTAGAGGGTATCTAAGCATTGTGTTCCTAGAGTGATCAGGTTGTGATCAGAATACTCTAGAAGACTTAGAGGTTATCTAAGTGGAAAACCATTGTAATCTTGTGTGATTAGTGGATTAAATCCTCAGGTGAGGTAAATCACTGTAAGGGGGTGGACTGGAGTAGTTTCGTTAACAACGAACCAGGATAAAAATATTGTGTTCATTGTTTTTATTTTAAGAGTTTTTAAAGTCACACTTATTCAAACCCCCCCCTTTCTAAGTGTTTTTCTATCCTTCAATTGGCATCAGAGCACCGGTTCTAAGGTGCAAGCACTTAACCGTGTTTAGAAAAGATTCAGGAAGAGAAAAACGCTAAGTCAAGATGGTTGAAACTCCAACACCTACATCTACATCTGGCTCTGCTGAGCAATACAATGGAAATGGTAACAATGGTTACACTAGACCACCAGTATTCAATGGTGAAAACTTTGAATATTGGAAAGATAAACTCGAAAGTTACTTTCTTGGTTTAGATGGTGACTTATGGGATCTTCTGGTGGATGGTTACAAACATCCAGTGAAAGCTAGTGGTTAAAGCTCTCAAGACAAGAGATGAGTGATGATCAAAAGAAGCTATTCAAAAATCATCACAAGTGT
The DNA here is from genome assembly GCF_029867415.1 of Vicia villosa. Classification (NCBI taxonomy): domain Eukaryota; kingdom Viridiplantae; phylum Streptophyta; class Magnoliopsida; order Fabales; family Fabaceae; genus Vicia; species Vicia villosa. The sequence goes on along the minus strand of NC_081183.1, from coordinate 23,057,953 downwards.
AGGACTATTTTGCTGAATGCTATCTCTCATGCTGAATATGAGAAGATATCTAACAGGGAAACTGCCTATGATATATATGAATCATTGAAAATGACTCATGAAGGAAATGCCCAAGTCAAGGAGACCAAAGCTCTTGCCTTGATCCAGAAATATGAAGCCTTCAAGATGGAGGATGATGAAAACATTGAGAAAATGTTCTCAAGATTTCAAATGCTAACTGCTGGATTAAGAGCTCTTGACAAGAGATACACCAAGGCTGATCATGTCAAGAATATCATCAGAAGCTTGCCAAGAAGATGGGGTCCTATGGCGAGTGCTTTCAAAATTACCAAGAATCTGAATGAAGTCTCTCTTGAAGAATTGATCAGTGCTCTGAGGAGTCATGAAATAGAGCTGGATGCTAATGAACCTCAGAAGAAAGGTAAGTCTATTGCATTAAAATCTAATTATAAAAAATGCACTAACGCTTTTCAGGCAGAAGAACAAGATTCTGAAGAATCAGAATCAGAAGAAGAAGATGAACTGTCCATGATCTCCAGAAGAGTAAACCAACTCTGAAAAGCAAGCATAGGAAGTTCAAGAACTTCAGAAGTTCTAAGAAGCTTGAAAAAGGAGAATCTTCTGGAAGCAGAAGGTTGACAAGAAGAAGGTCACATGCTATGAATGCAATGAGCCTGGTCACTACAAGAATGAGTGTCCAAAACTTCAGAAGGAGAATCCCAAGAAGAAGTTTCATAAGAAGAAAGGTCTTATGGCAACGTGGGATGATTCATATTCAGAATCAGAATCAGACTCTGAAGGCGAGCAAGCAAACATTGCACTAATGGCCACAGTTGATGATGGATCAGAATCTACATCAGAATCAGATTCTGAAGAGGTATTTTCTGAACTATCTAGAGAAGAGTTAGTTTCCAGTTTAACAGAACTTCTGGAACTCAAGGCTCATCTTAGTATCAAATACAAAAGGCTGAAAAAGCTATTTGATTCTGAAAATAAGAAGCTGGAAGTGGAAAATATTGAACTGAAGGAAAAAGTTTTAAAATTATCCAAAGATATTGGATCTCCTTCTGACTCTGAAAAATCCATTCCTAGTCTCAATCATATTCTGAAAGAATATGACTCGAGCTTCAGAAAGTTCTTATCTAGAAGTATTGGCAGAAGTCATCTTGCTACTATGATATATGGTGTTTCTGGAAACAAAAGGATTGGCGTTGGCTATGAGGGTGATACCCCACACAAATTTGAACCTGTAGATGATATGAAAATCACATACAAGCCTTTGTATGATATGTTCAAATATGGCCACTCACATGATATTGGGCTCACTTCACATGCCAAAAGCTTTCATGTTACACACACTAAGAAGCATGTGACACAACCTAGAAAATATCATGCTGCTAAACCTAAGGAATATCATGCTGTACCTCCTGTTGTTTATTTTGCTAAACCCAAGTTCAATCAGAACTTGAGGAAAACTAACAAGAAAGGACCCAAGAAGCTATGGGTACCTAAGGAGAAGATAATTTCTGTTGCAGATATCCTTGGCAGCAAAGAGGACAAAGCACAACATGTCATGGTACCTGGACTCTGGGTGCTCGCGACACATGACGGGAAAAAGGTCTATGTTCCAAGACCTGGTGCTTAAGTCTGGTGGAGAAGTCAAGTTTGAAGGAGATTAGAAGGGCAAGATTATTGGCTCTAGAACCATAAGTACGAGTAACTCTCCTTCCATATCTAATATACTTCTTGTAGAAGGATTAGCGCATAACTTATTGTCCATAAGTCAATTAAGTGACAATGGTTATGACATAATCTTCAATCAAAAGTCTTGCAAGGGTGTTAGTCAGAAGGATGACTCAATCCTATTTATAGGCAAGAGAAAGAACAACATTTATAAGATTGATCTTTCTGATCTTGAGAAGCAGAAGGTGACTTGGCTTATGTCTGTTAGTGAAGAGAAATGGGTCTAGCACAAAAGATTAGGCCATGCTAGTTTGAGGAAGATTTCTCAGATTAACAAACTAAATCTGGTCAGAGGACTCCCAAATCTGAAATAAAAATCAGATGCTCTTTGCGAAGCATGTCAGAAGGGCAAGTTCTCCAAACCTGCATTCAAATCTAAGAATGTTGTCTCTTCCTCTAGGCCGCTAGAACTTCTGCACATTGATCTGTTTGGACCAGTCAAAACAGCATCTGTCAGAGGGAAGAAATATGGATTAGTCATCGTAGATGATTATAGCCGCTGGACATGGGTAAAGTTCTTAAAACAAAAGGATGAGTCTCATTCAGTGTTCTTTGAATTCTGCACTCAGATTCAATCTGAGAAGGAGTGCAAAATCATAAAGGTCAGAAGTGATCATGGTGGCGAATTTGAGAACAGATTCTTTGAGGAGTTCTTCAACGAAAATGGTATTGCCCATGATTTCTCTTGCCCTAGAACTCCACAGCAAAATGGAGTTGTAGAGCGAAAGAATAGGACTCTACAAGAAATGGCCAGAACCATGATCAATGAAACCAATATGGCTAAGCATTTCTGGGCAGAAGCAATAAATACTGCATGTTATATTCAGAATAGAATCTCTATAAGACCTATTCTAAATAAGACTCCTTATGAACTGTGGAAGAACAGAAAGCCCAACATTTCATATTTTCATCCTTTTGGATGTGTTTGTTTCATTCTGAATACTAAAGACCATCTTGGTAAGTTTGATTCTAAGGCACAGAAGTGTTTCCTTCTTGGATATTCTGAACGCTCTAAAGGCTACAGAGTATACAATACTGAAACATTGGTTGTAGAAGAATCAATCAATATCAGATTTGATGATAAGCTTGGTCTTGAAAAGCCAAAGCAGTTTGAGAATTTTGCAGATTTAGATATTAATATATCAGAAGCTGAAGAACCAAGAAGCAAAGTATCAGAAGATGAGGATCTCAGAAGCAAATGATCAGAAGATCAAGTTGCTGCATCTTTAGAGAATCTCAAAATTTCTGAAAAGTCAACAGTCAGAAGATCTTCAAGACTCACATCTGCTCACTCAGAAGATGTCATTCTTAGAAAGAAGGATGATCCTATCAGAACTAGATCCTTTATAAAGTATGGTAGTCAGAATACTTGATCAGAATCAATAGAGGAGAAGTTCTGCCTTTCGTCAGAAGAAAATTCTATGTAAAACAGCTGTTACCAAGCGCTTTCTGATGGTGAACACGTGTTCACACGATAGGTAAAAGCGTGCGTGAAACTAATGGGACACCGCCCTAGGTAACTGTGTGAATCATTTCAAATATCATGTTCTCTCACCTAACGTCACTCATCATTTAATGCATTTGATTTCAATTGATTCTGTAACTGTTCATTCTCATAAATTTATTGCATTCTTTTTCAAATCCGCCTCTATATATTCAATTCAAATCATAACGTTTATCTTTTTCGCTCTCATTCTCTCTCTTCTTGCATGCATTTCTGCAACTTGTTTGCCCTTTTCTCTAACCCTAAACACAAACCCAAGAAGAAATCCAGTAATCTCAGTTGTGCTCAAATGGCTGCTTCTTCATCACAAGTTATTGGTTCCTCTTCTCAGCAATGTCAACAAGGAGAAGAACAACAGATTGTTCCGGTAATCACTTGCTCGATTCAGAGGAATGAGTTAGAAGTGATTTGTGAGTTAATTGTTGATTTCGATAGTCTGGAAGAACATGAGTTTCGTCTCAAGAACAACATGCTCTTTCAAGGATGGACATCTTTGTTCTCTGAGTTTTGTGGACCAGTTTATCCAGAACTGGTAAAATAATTCTGGGTTCATGCTGTTGTTTCTCCTAAAGCTATCATATCGTTTGTTCATGGAAGAATGGTTGTCATCACTGAGAACATTCTGAGAATGATATTCGACTTGAGAAACCCTGTTGGTGTCTTTGAATCTGATCAAAGAACGGATTGGGATGCTGTTCTGACTGAACTATACACAGATGTGAAGAAAACAAAAGACGTCAAAGATATGAAGGAAATTTACAAAGTCTGGACCAAGATTTTTCTAGGGTGTTTCTATCACAGAAAAGCAACCCATTCTCCAAACTTTGTCAACAAAGAGCAACAATACATTATGTACTGCGTTGGTACTCAGAAGAAGGTTGATATCATCTACATCATTTTCAATCATATGTGGCATGCTGTAAAGGATTCTAGGAATGCGTTCAGAACGAAGAAAAGAAATATTATTCCTTTTGGAAGAATCATTAGCAATCTTCTGGTTCATACCAAGACTATTGAAGACTTAGAAGCCCAAGGAATTGTCAAGGATCCTGTTATTACTACAAGAAGCTTCTTGAATCCCAACACCTTGAGAAAGATGAATCTTATTCAAGCTTTTAGGAATGTTCCTCAATCTCTTCCTGGATCAAGAAGCAGAAGAAGTCCTGTTCTTGCTGAGTTTGAAACGTTCTTCAGAAGTGAGCTGCCAGAAGTTAAGGTTCAATATCTTAACACTCTCAAGAAAGGTGGTGCTCAAGATGCTCCTGCTAAAGTTGGTAGTAAGAAAGCTTCCACTTCCAGGCCTGCAGTTTTAGAAGGTGTTTCAAAAGCTGCTCCAGAAGTTGTTGTCAATAAAGAAAGAAGGACAAAGCGTAAGTTTGATCGTCCTTCTGTTAACAAGGAGAAGGAAATTCAAGAAGAAGCTGCTGCAGATGTTGAAAATGAGAATGTTGTCTTGGAAGAAGCTGAAGTTGAAGAAGTTCAAGAAGTTGTTGCTGAAGAAAAGCAAGTTGTAGTTGAAAATAAAGAAGAAGAAGCTGCTGAGAGAAAGAAGAAGATATTGCTTTGAAGAGAAAGCCTTTGTTGATGAACTGGTGGAAGTTCCTGCAGCTGAACAAGAAGCACATTCTTGGGAGATTGTTGTTTGGAAGCCTTAATATCCGGTTCTGACTGGAGATTTTCAGTGGTTATTCAACTGGCTAAGGGTGAATCCTTCTGAGAAAGCACCAGATATGGTCATTCCTGAAGTTATCTACCCTTCAGAAGTTGCTGCTCCCATTCCTCCATAAAATCTGGTTGAGATTCTTCAAGCTCCGGAGAATGAAGATTCTGAGATCCCTAATCTAGAATATGCTAAAGATGCTTCTGAGTCAGACTCTGACGTTGAGATGAGATCCCTCCAAGATGATGTTCTCACTTTGGATGCTGCTGTTGGTAATGCTATCCCTCTGAATGATAGCTGTGCATCTTCTTCTGCTGAACCCTCCGTTCTGGTGAACGCTATCAAGGCTCTTCAACAGAATCAAGATGTTCTTGCTTCTCGCCTGGATAAGCATGATGAAGCACATGAAGAGTTCAGAACCTTCATGAAGAAACATACTGAAAGCACAACTGGGATTCACGACATGTTGGCCAAGATAGTTTCCAAACTAGGCTAGTCGTAGTCTTTTGGTCTTAGTTGTCTCTTTGTTCTTGCATCTCCTTCTGTATCTTCTGATAATTTTTCTGATGAAATCAATGGATATTATCTTCTTCTCTCATATTGTTTATTTTTCATCTGAATCTTTTATGCTTTTTGATGTTATGACAAAAAGGGGGAGAAAATGTGATAAATGACTTGATTAATTATATCAGTTGTTGGGAGTATGTCTCCACATTTCTAACAGAATTTGCAAGTTCTATGTCTTTGAGATTTTTGCAGGATTGAAGACATTCTGAAAAAGCTCAATATGAGAAGCTAAGACATGGGGAAAAGCAATTCTATATAGAAACATGCTCATGGGATTTGAAGAAAGCTTAGCGCTGTGAAGCTTCAAGATCAGAAGCAAGAAGGAAGAATGTTTTGATATTCTCGTGGCAGAATATGCTCTAACACATTCTTATCCCTTATATGTTCTGATGCATTTTTATGTGTTCTGATACATATTATATGCTCTGATACATATCTTATGTTCTGATTCATTCATGCTCTGACTTTTGTCGTTTAGTTTGTTCTGAAACATTTCAGGATGTAGAGTTGCTCTGGTACATTCAACAATGTTCTGATACAATCTAACATGCAACGATTCAAGAAGAAATTCAAAGCTCTGAAGCTGTCCTGTGGAAGCAAGAAGCAGAAGCTCTGAATGTTCTGAAGTTCTAAGCATATGTGATCGTCCCAACTGAAATGGAAAATACTCAGGGAAGTCCTTTATTTATAAATTTCTTCCAGTATTTTTTTCAGGTGGAGATTATTTATCTCAGGGGGAGACATATTCACACACTATGTTTATATGCTTATGCTATAACTGTGTAATTGTCTTTAGCCGTCTGATATTCTGATTGCAAATTCATATCATTTATATATGTTTTTGTCATCATCAAAAAGGGGGAGGTTGTTAGAACAAGATTTGTTCTGATCAATATTCTTATTTTTGATGATAACAATGTATATGAATTTTGCTTGAGATAATGTGGTACTCTAATCCGATGCAATTTCCATTTCAAGAAATATATAAAGAGTATGCACAAAATCAGCGCAAGAAGCACTGACTAAGAAGGTTCAAGTATGCAACATCAGAACATGCTCTCGCAAGACATCAGAAGATGGTCAAGCAGAATCAGAACATGGTCTATTGAAGCATCAGAAGAACTTGAGATCAGAAGCAGAAGCACTGAAGTTCTCATGGTATCACGCTAGAAGCACTTCAAGGTCTGAAGACAAGAAGATGCTCTACACCAAGCTGCTATGACTCTGATATATTCAAACGTTATATCTACAAAGATCAGTTCAGAAGCAAGTACAAGATGGCAGGCTACGCTGACTGACAAAAGGAACGTTAGAAGCTATTAAAGGCAAAGTCAGTTAAAGCAGGAAAAGCAAGGCTCGAGGTAGTTGACAAAAGAGTGAAACATTAAATGCAATGCTGTACGGATCATGCAACGCATTAAATGCTCCCAACGGTCAACTTCTCAAACGCCTATAAATAGAAGTTCTGATGAGAAGGTGAAGATAACTTTTTGCGCAAACATACAGAAACGTTGTCAAATTCAAAAGCTCTCAAACTTTATCTTCAACCTCACTTCATTACTGTTGTAATATCTTAGTGAGATTAAGCTTAAACCTTAAGAGAAATATCACAGTTGTGATTATAGATTTTTAAGAATCATTGTATAACTCTTGTAAGAATTTGTTTACATTCATTTGAAAAGAACTAGAGGAGATCAAGTTGTGATCGGATTCTCTAGAAAGTCTTAGAGGGTATCTAAGCATTGTGTTCCTAGAGTGATCAGGTTAAGATCAGAATACTCTAGAAGACTTAGAGGTTATCTAAGTGGAAAACCATTGTAATCTTGTGTGATTAGTGGATTAAATCCTCAGGTGAGGTAAATCACTCTAAGGGGGTGGACTGGAGTAGTTTCGTTAACAACGAACCAGGATAAAAATATTGTGTTCATTGTTTTTATCTTAAGAGTTTTTAAAGTCACACTTATTCAAACCCCCCCTTTCTAAGTGTTTTTCTATCCTTCACTTGTATGGGACCTAAACATGCTTCAATTTTTATATTTCGGGTAACAATCTTGATATTCTGCGAAAATTTGTTGCATACAATGTATTTTTGATATTCTGGGTAAACAATGTAACCATTTTAAAAAATACTATAACCCCTCGGTTTTATTTTAAAATCGAAGGGTTAGTGTAAACGGTTTTATTTTAAAATCGAAGGGTTAGAGTAAACTACATTTTTTATTTCAAAAATGGTTATATTGTTTACTTAGAATATTAAAAATACACTGTATGCAACAAATATTGTATGAGACCTTTGCTCAAGCTGTAATTGTAATATTATGGGTAAACTATATGATATTATGGGAATATTTGTTTCATACAATGTATTTTTAATATTCAGAGTAAATAATGTATTTTTTATATTCTAGGTAAACAATGTAACCATTTTTAAAAAATACTATAACCCCTCGGTTTTATTTTAAAATTGAAGGGTTAGAGTAAACGGTTTTATTGTAAAATCGAAGGGTTAGAGTAAACTAAATTTTTTATTTCAAAAATAGTTACATTGTTTACCTATTATATTAAAAATACACTATACGCAACAAATGTTGTATGAGACCTTTGCTCAAGCTGTAATTGTAATATTATAGGTAAACTATATGATATTATGGGAAGATTTGTTTCATACAATGTATTTTTAATATTCAGGGTAAATAATGTAACTAGTTTTTTTAAAATAAATTTATTTTACTCTAACCCCCCGGTTGTTTTAAAACCGAAATGATAGTTAAGTTTTTTTCTTCCATATTTTCATTCAACGATATTAAACAAATATTTGTCGTCCATTTAAAGGTTATCAACGCTCAAGAATCCACCATTAGTGATTCGCGTGAAACCAATGGGACTTCCATTATATAAGTTCTCTTATGATATTATAAATCTAAATGAAACATATGAAACCTACGGAAACTTAGAAAAGTTCTCTTCGATGGATTCCAAGAGCAAAAAATCATATGAGTTCAAGATTTGTTCTATTAAACTTTTTTTTGTACCGAAAATATTTTTTTATTATATATTTTAATTATCTTACCTTTTTTCACCAGAAACAAATACATGCAAGATCCGTACATGAAAGAGTTTATTAAAAAAATGTAATATTATGGAAAACACTGTGACGAGATTTATTTGAATATATATATATATATATATATATATATATATATATATATATATTATCCCTCGGTTTTTATGATAAACTGAGATAAAATAGGCGCTAGTTTTTGTGAATAATAAAAGTACAGAAATTTGGGTTCGAACCCATGCCATAATAAACCTTTACCTCAGTGTTTTAAAATCGAGGTGTTAAGTCATTACTTTTAATAACGCCATTCGTTTCCTCGATTCTTTTGCCGAGGTAAAATGCATTTTGTTTCCGACGTTAGAAGCGCTTTTTGTAGTAGTGGTAATTGGGCCTGGAGGTCAACGTTAAGATCATTTTGGGCCAAAATCAGTCCGATCATGTTAGTTATATTTTTTTGCACCCTAAAATTTTTTTGTTGGAAGTTCCTAAGTATTTGGTCGGCATCCTGGTTTCTTTGCATTAAAACTACCTCAAGGTCATTTTGGCCTTCGTTGCCTTCGACTACCCTCGGTGGGGGTTGTTCGACAAGTGCTAGATTATTAGGTACTAGTATTACTGGCGCTTGGGGCATACCAAAGAAGTCAGAAGATCCGTCTATTTGAAGGGCCAATTACTCGTAAATCTCTTTTGTATTTTGAATTAATGGTTTGAAAATAATACATATCTATTTCGTAAGCATGTTCACCATCTCATGGTTAATTTCATCCATTTGTTGCCTCATTGATAAAAGGGAATTCATAGTTAAGGTTGGCATACCTAGATGGGCATATGCAATTCCTCCTTGTGGTTGTGCCATTTGACCAAGGTTGCGAATGGCAGATCCTGATGCCAAATGTGGATTTAGGAGTGACGCTATTGTCGCAACATTATCTGCAAACATCAAAGCGTAGATTTGCAAACCTGCCATTATGGTAGTTATCATGCCATATGGGTAATCTCTTGTACCTAGAGGTAGCATAAAACTTGGAACATTAGGGATCCTAGGATCCCGTATAATGACATGAGTAGCCTTGGGGTAGTTGGGATATTCTCTATTGGTGGTAACGAAACTACCACTCCTGGAATTGACGTCGAAGTGGTTACTAGGATTAAGATTGAGCCAATTACTCCAATGGGATTTAATGTTCCTGGAGTTCCAACCGTCGACGAAACCAGTGGTCATGTGTGTCAAGCATTATCTCGAAAAAGGGAAGTATTTGTTGGATGAACCATTTCAGCCAGAATCCTACCACTTCTTTGACGCATAAGAAACCTTACATTGAAAGTATTTCATGTAAAAATGAAAATAACGGAAAAATATAACACTTTCTCGTAAAAGTTTGAAATTTAGCACAAAAAGTCTCACTGGGCGTGCCAATTTGTTCGTATGTGTTTATAGCAAATAATCACGAGTTTAGTTCATTTGTGATATTAACTTGAAAATTCTTGGAATCAATCTGTGCAAAATAAATGTACGAAGTGTCCCCAAACTGAATTTAAAAGTTTGTACGAAAACAAAAATGGACACAAACTTTAATTGGAGAAAATTTCGGATTAAAGTAATTAACGAATAATGCAATAAATGACATTAAACAATAAATGCAGTAAATGACATTAAAGAAAAATATTTCATTTTAGGATAAATGAAAACAATAAAACAAAGGGACACAGCCTCATACATGTTCCTCACAAGCTATTTCTCTCTTTGAATTGGGTACTCTGGTTCTCTATTGAAATATATGAATTTTGGGACCTTGATTAGAATGTATGATTCTTCTATTTATACTAATCTAAAGATAACCATTTTATTCATAAAAAAATGACATGTATCGAGAACATGCAATTTAGTCTTTTGAAGAACCTCCACATTGTAATATCGACGGATGGAGTAGAAGTCTTATGATATAACACCCTTCTCCCATTGAAGGAGAAGTAATCTGCCTGATAGTGATATCGACGGATGGAGGATTGCTTAAAATATTGAAAACAATGTAGTTAGATCTGGACGAACCATATGAAAACTTATGGACATTATAATATCGAAGATTTGAAGTTATGATTGAAAAAGAAATGAGATAAAATATATTTACCAAAGAGGTAGTATTAGCAAGAAAATGTGAATATGAGCTTCAAAAATCCCAAACCTGAAATAAGAAATAAAGAAAGTGGAATTGTAAAGACAAACGAGTTAGGGAGTCACCTAGAGGGGCACCTGGCTTGAGAAATACTCCCTTTGGTCCTTATTATAAGAGAAAATTCACTTTTTAGATTCATTCAATGATTAATGTATCTAGTCCATATATAAACCAAATACATTAATCACTCTATGAATCTAAAAAGTGAAATTCCTCTTATAATAAGGACTAGAGGGAGTAATATATGGGTACATTTTTTAATGAAATTATTGAAGTCTAGTGTCTAAGGAGTAGGACGCTCCATTCCTACACCCACAAAGGAATGATTGCAAAACAACTATGTTAAACGAAAAAACATAATAATAAGGAAGAATTTAGTAGAGGGGGTTATAACAATAAATCAAGAAAATAAGATAGTCACTACAAGGTAGGAATCAAAATTGATTGCAGAGCCAAGAGTTGTCATAGGCAATAAGCTTCACTTCAGTCACACATAATCAGGCTTGGGGGCAAGTGTTCCTAACCAATAAGAAAATGTCATGTCTTAACTCGGCATAAGATGATGGTGTTCGATGTAACATACAATAATAACAATTCAAGAATGTGTTTAAGATGAAGTTTTTTAATTTAACACATACAAGAGACATGTGGTTTTTCTTCTAAATATATATAGTTTCTGCAGCATCCTAAAAATATGATATTGCATGCAATGCTAATTTGTAGTAATACAATAAAAAATATAATAAACCATTGAAATTTATATTTAATTTTTTGAGTGACATGTATCACTAGTTAAGAGAAAAACTAAGATAAAAAAGTGAAAAATAAGATCAAAACTACATTTAAAAGGGAAGAAACTTTAATCAGAAGAACCATAGAGGTAGGGATTTGGAGGAATTTCAACTTTAATAATTCCTTCTAGCATTAACAAAACATTCTTCATTGGGGGCCTAAGAGATGGATCTTCTTGAGTGCACCAAATAGAAATCATGACAAATTTTTGCAATCTACTCATATCATTGATTGCCTCATCATCATTTTCCAGAAGAATGTCTGTTTTTCCAATCTTGTAGCAGTCATATGCCCAATCTGTTAAAATCCTTTTTTCTTCAATAACATTATCACTCTCTACATTTTTCCTACAACAAATAATCTCTAGTAACAACACACCAAAACTATAAGCATCAACCTTAGTAGTAATCGGTGCACTTCTAAACCAATCAGGTGCAACATAACCTTTGGTTCCTCTAATTCTGGTTTTTGTGTGACTTTGATTAATCAATAAGAGTTTTGCTAACCCAAAATCAGAAATCCTAGCATTGTAGTCATCATCAAGAAGTATATTTTGTGGTTTTATGTCGCAGTGAATTATTTGGGTGCAACATTCTTCATGCAAGTAAACAAGACCTCTTGCAATCCCAATGGCAATCCAATCTCGTTGCTTCCAGTTTGGTTTTGAAGGTGTGAAAAGGAATTTTGATAAAGTTCCATTACTCATCAACTCATACACCAAAATCCTGTGTTGATCTTTGCTACAGTACCCATGAAGACGTACGAGGTTCCTATGATGAGTTTTGATTATCACATTCATTTCACTTTGAAATTCCTTATCACTATCTTGAAACAACTTGTCTAATTTTTAACCGCGACATAAGTATCCAAGTCTACTATTCCTTTGTATACAATGCTACATGAGCCCCTTCCTAATTCTTCTCTAAAGTTGTTTGTTACTTCTATAATTTCCTTGAAAGAAAAAATTCTCAAATTTCTATCAACAACTCTTTTGTTGGGTGTGCTACTTTTTATCTTCTTTGAGTTGTAACAATAAAAAATTGCACCAACCAATGCTATGATTATAGCAATGGAGAATCCCAAAATAATTGACATCACACTGATCAAAGTACTATTATGATCTGTATCTTTCACCACATGAGTATTATTTTGAGAACCCTGATTGCTACCTTGACAAATGACTGGGAAATTTTGTATGCAACCTCCATACTTGTTGTATGAATCCATTAGAATATCCATCTGGACATGTACACACAAGCCTTTGGTTTATATGGGAGCAAATGCTATTCAACCCACAAATACTTGGACCTTTGTTGAATGTAGAATCCAAACAAATGTTTTCAGGTATTGTCTTTGCCACAACCCATCTTTGACTATTATTTAGATCTCGAGGATGATGCCAAAGGGTAAAAACACCACCATAAGTGATGGTGGCTTTGTAATTGTATGCATTACTTGAAACATAATATTTTGGATTGGTGATAGAAATATGTTCTCCATCCCTTTTAAGTATGTATAAGGAGAATCGTAACTTGTCAAATATCAATTTGTCACCAACATTTAATGGTTCATTGTATGGATCAACGACACCACTTTTGTTGTAAACGTCATTTTGAGTATTGTAGTATGTATTTGTTGGAAAGTTTACTAGGTTAAAGAGTAAACCATGTCCATTTTTCTGCAAACAAAGTTCAAACAATCCACGTGAGAAGTTGAACTCTCCTCAGTCCACGATGAAGTCTGAAATGATAGCATTAGCAAATGCTAGTGAAGAAGCAAGTTGGTTAAGATGCTTGCTAGTTGAGATTCTCTTATGGGAAAAACATATGCCAGTTGTGTTGATCCATTGCGATAGTACCGCGGCTATTGCTAAAATTGAGAACCGTTACTATAATGGTAAAAGACGTCAAATAAGAAGAAAGCACAGTGCCTTTAGAGATTGTATCTCTAAAGGAGCTGTGAGAGTGGATCATGTACGCACTGATGAAAACTTAGCAGATCCTTTGACGAAAGGATTAGCTAGAGAGGAAGTCCATAATACATCCAAAAAGATGGGACTAATGTCTATACATAAATGAGTTTCTCATGATGGTAACCCGACCTAAATGACTAGAGATCCCAAGAAATAGGTTCAATGGGTAATAACAAGTTGTGAGTAATATAAGGCGATCATGCTAGAGTAAATAAAAGAAGCATGAATCCTGAAGTAATAAGAGGATGAGATAATATAAACTCTTATTGAGATCTATACTCTGTATGAGGGAGTACCTAGGCTACAGGAGTACTCTTGATAGACTCACCTATGTGATTGTAGAACTTAGGCCGGTTCTTATGGAATTTCGAGGCAGAATTCCTAGAGCCTTCACTAAGCTAGGATACACGTGCAGGGCCATTAAAAGCACAGGCTATTAAGAATACACCTTAAGAAAAGGTTGTGTGCGGGTCTGATGTCTGAGATAGAGTTCAAGACAATAGTGTCACTCTTGTTGAATCGAAATCCTACTTGCTACGCAAAGGTTCAAGTCGTAGACACCTTTGCTTATGCACAATCTTAGAAAAGTTTGACGTTATTTCTAAAACTGTTAGACGCTGGCCTTAGGATCTAGAGGGGGGTGAATAGATCTTACACAGTTTTGCGGAATTAATTGAACTTTAAGCGGAAGTGATTCTGAATCGACTCGCGTCTATTCCGAACCACTATTGAAACGATTGTATATGTGTTAAAACCACTAACCAGCTTGAGATAAACGATAAGAGAATACACTATAAAATCAATACGTCGCTCTATTGAAAATCAATTAACTTCTTATATGATGAACGACGTTTGCAATGCAGTAATAGTGGAAGAAGCAAAAACACAAACACTTGGTGATAATGATCAAATTGATGGTGATTCAATGTGTGATGGATTGTGATGTTTATATAAGTTCTTAACTCACAATCTTAACACTCGAATCGTTGATCAATTTGCTATTATAACCAAATATGAATAGAACGTAAATGAAAAGGTAAAAGCGACAAGAACACGATATTTGTTTAGGCAGTTCATCGATCGTCCTCGCTACGACTACGTCTGCCCCCAATTCCAAACTGAAATTGGGAAATCTTTCATTAATGTTGAAAGCAGTTTATACAAATAAGATAACAAAGCGATAAACCATAAACCAATTATGTCGATCCTTTGAATCTTCTTCCCCCTTAATCTTGAGTCAGATCAAGGTGATCCAAGAGCTTCACTTGATCCCTTTTCTGCAGTGTCTTGAATTGCCTTGAACCCTTGTTCTTCAATCTTCACACTCAGATGGATCCTCGATGAAACCTCTTGATAAAAACCCCCAAGAAACACCTATCTTGGAGGACAAAACCCTCAGATTTTATTCACCAAAAACCCCACAAATCTTCACCCACTAGGAATCTTCAATTCCGTTCCATGGACGTTATCGAACTCGATAACTAACCCTCAACGCAAGAATGATTATGTGTAATTGTGTTGGAGATGACGAAGAACGAAGATGAGAAGCCTTTGTGTATCTTTCAGTCGTTGGTATTGTTGAATAATTAAACCTTGGACAATATATATGAGAGCTTTTCAGTTGATGCAGAGAAAACCAGAAATTTTGACAGTTTTGATCAGATAGGTCGACCTAATTTAGGGCTGGGTCGACCTAACAGAGCTGCATATCCTTTGGAAGTCAGTTTTGATCAGATAGGTCGACCTAATTTAGGGCTGGGTCGACCTAACAGAGCTGCATATCTTTTGGATGTCATTTGTTCCCAGTTAGGTCGACCTGTCAAAGAAGTAGGTCGACCAGAATCCACTTCAGATGCGTTTCGGGGAAATTTTCTCAGATTAGGTCGACCTAGTTGTTATGTAGGTCGACCTAGCAGAATGATATGTAAATTTCTTCATTTTAGGTCGACCTGTGTTGGGAGTAGGTCGACCTAACTGCTGATTTTCTGAGTTCCTCTTATTTTGCTTGTGTTGAGTCGACCTGTGTGCATAGTAGGTCGACCTGCTCTGTTATGAGAGACCAAAGCTTGCTTTTCTTTGAGTTCTTCTACTTGTACCTTGTTGCTTGAATGCTTGTTGAGTTTGCCATGAATCAAAAACATCTTTGTGAGTGTGATCTTGTATTCACATACTCCCCCTTTTTGATGATGGCAAACCGGTAGTAGAAGCATTGGCAATAAGTGGTAAAAGCTGCCCCGTAGCTCCCCCGTACACTCAGCATTTATTTACTCAGTTGAGCTCCCCCGTACACTCAGCATCTATCTCCCCCTTTGACAACATCAAAAGAGATACAAGAAAAACAGAAGAGAAGAGTAACGAGAGAAACATAGATAAAATGCTAGCATTCATAGTATAGTAGATAAAAGGTAGACAGTGATAGCATGAGAGCCAAATATGTTTAAAGGTGTATTAAAGATGAGACACATATATGAGCAAGAGAGATATATGTATGAAGTCACTATAAGCATGTTAATTGATAGCATATTATAGTATCAATAATATTTTTGGAAGTGAACAACAATTACGTTACCGCTTTCTCAATATGTAGGTGTCAACTTTAGTGGCAGCCTTTAGTCAATGTGGAATGACGCCTGGCTTGATGATGAACTACCTTTACGCTAAGAGAAATGTTAGCAGAAAAATATATATATAAAAAGTAAAGGAATAATATTAAGAGAGAACAAACGTAATTAGCCCAAATTAGAGATATCGAGTATCCCTAATTCCCTACGAATGTTGAAGTAATGCTCCGTTGCTAGAGGTTTGGTGAAGATGTCGGCTAGTTGCTTCTTGCTTTCTACATGTTCAAATGTAACTTCTCCTTTCTCTACATGATCTCGTAGAAAGTGATGTCTTATTTCAATATGCTTGGTACGTGAGTGTAAGACAGGATTTTTACTCAAGTTTATGGAACTTGTGTTGTCGCACATGATAGGTATGCGATCAAGCTTAATACCAAAGTCAAGAAGTTGTTGCTTGAGCCATAATATTTGTGCACAGCAGCTTCCAGCAGCTACATATTCTGCCTCATCAGTAGATAATGCAACCGATACTTGCTTCTTGCTATGCCAACTTATCAATGAATTTGAGAATAGATGACATTTTCCACTGGTGCTTTTTCTATCGGATTTGCAGCCAGCAAAATCTGAATCGGAGAATCCTATCAAATGGCACTCATTTCCCTTTGGATACCATAGGCCATATGTAGTAGTTCCACGTAAGTATCGCAGAATTCTTTTGACAGCTTTTAAGTGAGATTCTTTTGGACAAGATTGATATCTTGCACACATGCACACACTAAACATAATATCTGGTCTTGAGGCAGTAAGATACAATAGTGAACCTATCATACCTCGGTACAATTTCACGTCAACCTCTTTACCTTTCTCATCTTTGTCTAGGTTAGTATTTGTTGCCATAGGTGTGTCAATTTCCTTCGCTTCACTCATTCCAAATCTTTTGAGCAGCTCCATACAGTATTTAGTTTGATTCACAAACGTTCCATGACTGAGTTGCTTGATTTGTAGGCCAAGGAAGAAATTTAGCTCACCCATGAGACTCATCTCAAATTCACTCTGCATAAGCTTAGAAAAGTCTTTGACAAGTTTTGCATTAGTCGACCCAAATATAATATCATCTACATAAACTTGGACTAAGAGAATATCTTTATCTTTTCTTTTAATAAAGAGAGTAGTGTCAACTTTACCCCTAGAGTACCCTTGACTAAGAAGAAATTTGCTCAAACGTTCGTACCAAGCCCGAGGGGCTTGTTTAAGACCGTATAGAGCACGTTTCAGCTTATAGACATGAGTTGGATACATGTAATTCTCAAAGCCGGGTGGTTGAGCAACATAGACTTCTTCATTTATATAGCCATTTAGAAAGGCACTTTTAACATCCATTTGGAATAGTTTGAAGTCTTTAGAACAAGCATAAGCAAGTAAGAGACGAATAGCTTCGAGACGTGCTACAGGAGCGTATGTCTCTTCATAATCAATACCTTCCTCTTGATTATAACCTTGGTCAACTAATCTAGCTTTGTTTCTAGTAATAACGTCGTTTTCATCAAGTTTGTTACGAAAAACCCATCTAGTGCCTATTACTTGATGATCTCCCAGATGAGGGACTAAGTCCCAAACATCATTCCGTTTAAATTGGTTTAATTCTTCTTGCATGGCCATTAGCCAATGCTCATCAAGTAATGCATCCTTAGCGTTTTTCGGCTCAACTTGTGAAACAAAAGCAAAATGATGACAGAAGTTACTTATCTTTGAGCGTGTTGTAACGCCCCTTGAGATGTCTCCTATTATATTGTCAATTGGATGGTCTTTCACATTTGTCCAGGCCTTAGGAAGTTCTTCATTGTTTGAGATGCTTTCTTTTTCATTTTCATCATGAGACTCATCTTTCTCTCTCTCAGCATCTTTCTTTACAATACTTTCATTCTCGTCTTCCTTATCCTTGACAATGTCTTCAGTGGATGGACCTGCACCATTAAACGAAAGACCTTTCTCGACATATTTTGTATAAGATTCATCAAAAGACACGTGTACTGACTCTTCTACTATAAGTAATCTCTTATTATATACTCGATATGCTTTGCTAGATTGTGAGTAACCAAGGAATATGCCCTCATCAGCTTTAGCATCGAATTTACCAAGATTATCCTTACCATTGTTCAAGACAAAACACTTGCAACCGAATACATGGAGATGAGATACATTTGGTTTTCTACCTTTTAGTAATTCACAGGGAGTTTTGTTCAGTATAGGACGTATTATTATCCTATTCAAAACATAACATGCGGTGCTAATCGCGTCAGCCCAGAAATACTTGGGTAGATTACCCTCATTCAGCATTGTTCTTGCCAGCTCCTCTAGAACCCGATTTTTACGTTCAACCACTCCGTTTTGTTGAGGTGTTCTAGGAGCTGAAAAGTTATGCTCAATTCCATGTTTATCACAGTATTTTTCAAAAAGATAGTTTTCAAACTCTCCACCGTGATCACTTCGAATTGCAACTATTTTGTTGTTCATTTTATTTTGACATAATCTTGCAAATTGTGTGAAAGCTGGAAAAGTTTGATCCTTACTAGGTAGAAAGATTGTCCAACAAAATCTAGAATAATCATCGACAATGACAAAACCATAGGTGTTTCCACCTATGCTTTTAGTCCTTGAAGGACCAAAGAGATCCATGTGAAGTAGTTCAAGAGGGCGTGATGTTGAAACCACGTTCTTTGATTAAAAGAGATTTTTGTTTGCTTTCCCTTTTGACAAGCATCACATAGATGATCTTTTGAAAACTTCATTTTAGGTAAGCCGATTACTAAATCTTTTGTGACAACTTTATTAAGTAAGTCAAAATTTATGTGGGCGAGACGTCTATGCCAAAGCCATGAGTCTTCGCCTAGAGCAATTAGACACTTGGTACTAGACTTAGATACCTCATCCAAGTTTAGCATGTAGATGTTGTTTACTCTTAAGCCCTTAAACATAATGTCTCTTTTCTTAGTATGTTCTATTGTGCAGCCAGAATTTGTAAACATTACTTTAAAATCTTTGTCACACAATTGACTTATACTTAAAAGATTATGTTTAAGACCTTATACTAGCAGCACATCAGTTATAGTAGTGGTAGAAGGGTTACCTACACTTCCTTTACCAAGTATGGCTCCCCGATTGTTATCTCCATAGGTGACATACCCCTTTTTCTTTGCTTGAAACTCAACGAAAAGAGATAGGTCTCCAGTCATGTGTCTTGAACATCCGCTATCAAGGAACCACAACCTTTCGGCAATGTCAAGACACTTTTCCTGCAAGATTAATTTAGAGAGGGAGGTCCCCAATTTTCATTGGGTCCTTGGTAGTGAGTACACAAGTTGTTGCACTTAGGCAACCATTGAAATACTCCTTTAGGAACTAAGATTCTCCTAAATTTGCATTTTTCAATGGTATGTCCCTTTTTGCAACAATAATGACAGGTAATATGATGAGAATATGCTGTTTTGCTAGTTGATACTTTTGGTACAAAAGTGTATTTACTATATAAAGGAGTATACGATCTTTTGAACTTATTTGGATCAACGGCAAAAGTCACTTTTGGTTGTAGAGCCTTGTCTAACTTGGCTTTTAGATCTCTTACTTCTTTTTGCCAAATGTGACATGTCTCACAACCAAACCATGATGTAGGATCTATTTCAACTTTATCCTTTTGAATGTCTAGCATAGATTGTTTTAAAGCTTCCATATCCTTTTCGGTTTTCTCAACTTTTGATTCAAGATATGAAAAGATTTTCTTATTTGAGGCCAAAAGTTTGAAAGCTTTAATTGCATCTCTATGTAATTCTTCAAAAGCAAGTTTTAGTTGAGAATGAGATACCTTATCTACAAGTTCAGGTTTAAGATGACTTACAGCCTTCTTTTTCTTGTGTTGATGAGCCATAAGGCATAAGTTTGCTGATTCTTCTTCATCGCTTGATAAGCTTTCACTAGATGAATCACTTTCCCATGCTATGTAGGCTCTTTTAGATTTGTTATGACCTTTGCTTTGGTTCTTCTCTTTTTCCTTCTTAAGGTCTGGACAATCCGGTTTGTAGTGACCGGCTTTCCCACAATTGAAGCAAGGGCCTTTGATTTTTCCTTTGTTGTCTTCATCTTGTTTGAACTTGTTTGATTGCTTTCTATAGTTGATCAAGCCTTTGTCAGAATGTTTTGCTCCATTTTTCTTTAGATATTTGTTGTATCTTCGCACAAACAGTCCCATTTCCTCATCATCGGAGTCTTCGTCATCACTTGTATCACTATCCTTTAGCTCTTGTCTTGAGGTCTTGGAGCTTGAAGCTTTTAGAGCTATTGACTTCTTCTCTACCTCTTTCTCCATGTTCTTTTCTTTCTTTGCTCTTTTCTCATGCATGTCAAGGCATTTAAGATGTTGTTCATGTTCCTCTAGTTTACGAAAGAGAGTGGTAGTGTCTAAGGTGTTTAGATCATTTGCTTCCTTTATTGCTGTAACCTTGGGTTGCCATTCCCTGTTCAAGCATCTTAAGATTTTGTTAGTAGCAACTGCATTGGAAACAGGTCTATCAAGAGAATTTAACCGATTTTTCAGGTGAACGAATCTCTTCTGCATGTTTTCGATGGATTCACCATCTTCCATGTGGAAGAGTTCGAACTCTTGAGTTAACGTATTGATCCTAGCTAGTTTGACATCATCCGTTCCCTCGTGGGCAACTTGCAATGTGTCCCACATAGCTTTAGCGGATCTACAATGGGAAACGCGATAGTATTCATGAACTCCTAGAGCTGAGATTAGAATGTTTCTCGCTTTCCAATCGTATGCATATCTCTTTTTATCTTCAGCATCCCAAGTATTTTCTGGTTTTGGAACAACTGTACCAGCTGCATTTGTCATGGTGATCTGAAAGGGACCATTGACAATAGCTGTCCAGATGTTCCTATCAATTGCATTGATGTGGACACACATACAATCCTTCCAATAGCCATAGTTTTCACCGTTGAAAACTGGAGCTCTATTGTGATCCCCTTTAGGTCCGGAAGCCATCTTTCTAATAAGTGTTTCACGTAGCACGGAATAAACCAGAGCTCTTGATGCCACTTGTTAGACGCTGGCCTTAGGATCTAGAGGGGGGTGAATAGATCTTACACAGTTTTGCGGAATTAATTGAACTTTAAGCGGAAGTGATTCTGAATCGACTCGCGTCTATTCCGAACCACTATTGAAACGATTGTATATGTGTTAAAACCACTAACCAGCTTGAGATAAACGATAAGAGAATACACTATAGAATCAATACGTCGCTCTATTGAAAATCAATTAACTTCTTATATGATGAACGACGTTTGCAATGCAGTAATAGTGGAAGAAGCAAAAACACAAACACTTGGTGATAATGATCAAATTGATGGTGATTCAATGTGTGATGGATTGTGATGTTTATATAAGTTCTTAATTCACAATCTTAACACTCGAATCGTTGATCAATTTGCTATTATAACCAAATATGAACAGAACGTAAATGAAAAGGTAAAAGCGACAAGAACACGATATTTGTTTAGGCAGTTCATCGATCGTCCTCGCTACGACTACGTCTGCCCCCAATTCCAAACTAAAATTGGGAAATCTTTCATTAATGTTGAAAGCAGTTTATACAAAAGAGATAACAAAGCGATAAACCATAAACCAATTATGTCGATCCTTTGAATCTTCTTCCCCCTTAATCTTGAGTCAGATCAAGGTGATCCAAGAGCTTCACTTGATCCCTTTTCTGCAGTGTCTTGAATTGCCTTGAACCCTTGTTCTTCAATCTTCACACCTAGATGGATCCTCGATGAAACCTCTTGATAAAAACCCCCAAGAAACACCTATCTTGGAGGACAAAACCCTCGGATTTTATTCACCAAAAACCCCACAAATCTTCCCCACTAGGAATCTTCAATTCCGTTCCATGGACGTTATCGAACTCGATCACTAACCCTCAATGCAAGAATGATTATGTGTAATTGTGTTGGAGATGACGAAGAACGAAGATGAGAAGCCTTTGTGTATCTTTCAGTCGTTGGTGTTGTTGAATAATTAAACCTTGGACAATATATATGTGAGCTTTTCAGTTGATGCAGAGAAAACCAGAAATTTTGACAGTTTTGATCAGATAGGTCGACCTAATTTAGGGATGGGTCGACCTAACAGAGCTGCATATCCTTTGGAAGTCAGTTTTGATCAGATAGGTCGACCTAATTTAGGGCTGGGTCGACCTAACAGAGCTGCATATCTTTTGGATGTCATTTGTTCCCAGTTAGGTCGACCTGTCAAAGAAGTAGGTCGACCAGAATCCACTTCAGATGCGTTTTGGGGAAATTTTCTCAGATTAGGTCGACCTAGTTGTTATGTAGGTCGACCTAGCAGAATGATATGTAAATTTCTTCATTTTAGGTCGACCTGTGTTGGGAGTAGGTCGACCTAACTGCTGATTTTCTGAGTTCCTCTTATTTTGCTTGTGTTGAGTCGACCTGTGTGCATAGTAGGCCGACCTGCTCTGTTATGAGAGACCAAAGCTTGCTTTTCTTTGAGTTCTTCTGCTTGTACCTTGTTGCTTGAATGCTTGTTGAGTTTGCCATGAATCAAAAACATCTTTGTGAGTGTGATCTTGTATTCACAAAAACACTTTTTTAAATTCAAGTGGTGGATTGTTGGAACAATATGTATATATTCCAATATAGAGAGATGAATTGAAAAAATTCATTAAGTCAAGTCCCACATTGTATGTTAGTTGGAAAAATTCCTTAGTCCCACGTCGCCTAGATTAGAAATCTTGGCTAGTTTACTTCATTATATAAGGAAGTCACTTGTTTCTTTTCAAAACACACCAAAAACTTATTTTGAGTTTTTCCTTCCTCACTCTCATAACTCCGCGTCTTTTGAATTGTCGAAGCGCCAACTTCTCCCCCTTTCTTTCTACTCGTTGAATTTTCCGAGTATTTTCTTGAATTCTCCTTAGAGAATAATGTTAATTTCTCCTCGTTTGAGTTGAGAAATTTTCAAGTTTAAATTTTTCTTGGATTCTCTTTAAAGAATTATTTGAATTTCTCTTTGTTTGAGAAATTATTTGTGATTGGTCAAATGACCATTATTAAATTCTCTTTGGAGAAATATTGAAATTTCTCTTGGTTCGAGAAATTACTACGATTGGTCAAACCAGATATTAAGATGGTATTTATACCATATTTGAATGGTCTTAGTACCATCTGAAGGTGTATTTCTAAACCGATTATCTATCATGCAAAAAGTAATCGTACAGTATAGAACTGGGCTGTTTTATCCTGGAGGCGGCGCGGTAGTTCGACTGCTTTGCATAATTTAGGGCAGTGCCGCGAAACGTCTTAAAGAGAGCGACCTAGTCCGCGACTCGACCCGGTAATTTCTTCGGTGGCAAACTTTTTAGAACCGTGATCCAACAACTACAGTATATGTGACCATTAGCTCTTGAATTTATGGTATAGGAGTCGAGAGTAAAACATTTGTAAATGCAATCATGGTGATTACCTTTGGTGTTTACAAATGAATGATATAGGAGTCAAGAGTAAAACATTTGTAAATGAAATCATAGTGATTACCTTTGGTGTTTACAAATGAAAGACCAGTAAAAGTGGAAGAGCCAACTTGATTAGAATTTGTAGAAGATAAACCTTAAACGATAATTGAATTTTGAAGAAGATTCACAAGCTTCTCAAACTGTTCTTGAGTAAATGGTGAATAACTATGCTTTTCATTGTGTTTTTTAATACATTTTTTTATGTTCATGCAGTGGTGGTAGTCTTAAGGCAATACAATAATGCACATCTGCTATGCATTTGTTTGTCTGTCAATGACATAATCATTTTCTTACACCAAGACAAATTTTGTATATTTCTAGATATTATTTTTAGCAATACTAGTAGAAGACCCGTGCGTCCGCACGGGTAAATCAAATCTTAAGATGAATAATGTATTACAAACGTATAAAAAGTAGTTTAAAAACTCAAATGAGGAATGTTAAATTAAGATTCAAAAAACATAATATAGATGTAATGAATCTATATATATTAGCTATTTTAAAAATAAATAAAAAGTTGGAAATGCAATAGAAAAAAGACTATTATGGTGATAGCGACCCGTGAAAGTAGTGAATTTCAATAATAAAATAAAGCTTATAGAAAAACCTTTTAAACCTAAACAAAATAAATCTTGAATGAGACCAGAGTTAAGAATATTTAAAAATTTATGTATATTTTTAACAAAAAATTATTTAAATAATAAATAAAAAATTATTTAAAACCTCAAGTGATTACAAATGTGTAAAACAATTTCAATTTAAAAAAAAATTAATCTGCTAAAAGTTAATATGCTAAGCATTATCAACATTGAAGAAATGATAAACTAAAGCTTATAGAAAAACCTATTAAACCTAAACAACATAAACTACTTCTTAGATTTTTGTTAAAAAAACGTGTACAAAAATTACTCCAAAATAAATACTGTATATTTACAATTTCCAACTCCAACTATTTCATATGAAAGGCTTTTCATAAACATTTGTCAAAAATTACACTAAAACTTTTAATACAGAACTGCTTCATCTTGACTTTGTAAAGCAAAACACGAAAAATTAGACTATAATTTTCAATTCAAAACTGTTATAACTTGACATTGAGCATGCATTGAGCATCACATATTTCTTGATAATCACATCTCTCATGAATATTGAAGCAAACTATTACATGTTACTACTATCCCAATCACAATATATTAAGAATTATCATCTCATTTTCAAAACTTTGTTGCACTTTCATGGTTCACTATCAGATTAAGACTAAATGGTAAAATCTTCATGCAACACTATCTTGTAGGCATAAACTTGAGGATGGATCCCGGTCTCTCGCCGTCGACGACCATTTCGCGTAGTCCTATTAGATTGAAATTAAAACTCTTAAAAACCAAGAGAAGTTTTTCATGTCATGTATCTGCGACCACGATTAAGGTCGTGTTTGGTTGCAATTCTCTATAGTATCAAGAATTGTGACATGGCCATGAATGCAATTTAAAATCTCGCTGACTGAGTACAAATAGAAAGCATAGGAATAATCCCAATCATACAGTTCAAGTATGTTATAATTTGCAATTGTAATAGGATATTGTACAATATTGAGACTTATGTTTTAGCACTTAATTCATAACTATACAACATATGACCATTCATACTGTTCAAGTACGTTTATGTGTAAATAATATGACAACAATTAGTTTCGTCGGAGAGAATATTATGTAATAGTTTTTATCACCCTGAAATGTAATACACTGTAAGAGGATAAACACAAGGATAAAGTATTAAATCAATTAAATACAATGACAATATTTTCATATCCCTCAAATGCAGCTGTTAGTAAGAGGATAATAACAATGCTAATGTATTGATATGAGACATCTTCAGAAAATCATTAAATATTTCAAATTAAAGCAACACGTTTTTGTCCTTATTGATGCATGAATTGTAAACTTTAACATCATTTTGGAAATAAAGATAAGTACTGCAACCTGGACGTGAGAATACAATTTCATTTCCCGTTTGACTTCAACAATGTGACTGTACTGCTGCACAAATGTAACTTAAAAAATACTGGAACGCCGGACGAGATGTTTCTTTAGTTAACCATCACATCAGTATTTTGTGCAACACTTTATTTTCATCGACTTGACATGTGAATGTACAGATCAAACTATAGCAGGACTGCATATAGTAGATATTTCGTAGGGCTATGCCTATGACTGTCCAGAAAAATGATATTGAAATCCCAGGCTAAAAGATATGGTACTGAGTTGCAAAACTTCTGATACATGTACATAAAAAGTAGGCTCTGTAATGAAGACACTCAATGAGGAGTGGGATTTATATAGGAGGTACAAGGCAATTTTATTTTTAAATTAGACATTCAGCATCGATACAATCAATTGGTAGCAATTATGTAATAAAAAAAGTTAAAATATAGGAGTCAAAGGAAAAGTAATGTGAATACTGCACTGCATAGGTATTGTTTATTGCGATAACTTGAAAGCATGTATGTAAAGGTACAACACATTAATTAGGAGTAGTACTATGTTTTTTATTTGATAAATGCATTTGGCAAAAGGTCCACCTTCTGTATCCTATCAAAGGTGATACAACACCATGATTCACTAAACTACAAAACTTGTAATATAATAAACCGACACCGGACATGCTAAGGCTATATCACAAATCTGCAGCAAAGCAATGCATACCTGCTGCAACTCAAAAACAGACAAATATTGAAACTAAATTTCATATGATGCCAAATGAGCAATAAGGAATATATGAATGAGAAATTAACATCTATGGGATAAAAGGCTTTTCAATCAAATCAAATTTATCAAATGTAAGGTATTATGGTGATAGTGTCACCATGACTTGAATACACAGAAACAAACATATCTTAAAACATAATAAAAACACCAAAGAAACCAGAGCTTCCATAAAGGTTAGAAAAAGACTTCTTTTCTAGCCAAATAGAATAAATTAATGCAGGGTTAAACATGAAGTAGTAAGAATTCCAAAGAAGGTGAAACAATAAACTGGAGTGAATATATTATAATGTAGTACCTTCACTGTGTGTCTTATGATTGTCCACCTTTTCATGGATCCCATCAAGCATGAAAATGAAAAATTCATGTGCATCCTGTTGTTCATAGCTGGCAAGGTTGGACTTGGCAGCATGCTACCACCAACTAAAACATAACAACTTAAAGAGCTTAACTTACAACAACTACATGTATTAAATTAAAATTCATGCACCACCAATAGCCAATCTATAGAGAAACCCGATAAACAAAGTATAAAAAATAACTCACAAGATTTACATGACACTTAAGAAGCCCCACAAACCTAAGCTCCACATTATACAAGCATAAAGGAGGGAAGGACCGTGGACACCACAAGTGCTGCAGTGAGGAGCTTCGTTGGGATTGCGGCGTCAATTCCATATCACCAATGGTCCAATATAAAATAAAATGGAAAAACTGAAACCTGTTTCTTTTGTAAAGAAAAACACAACGAATAGTATCAGGAAAAGTTGGAGAATCTTTGTGACAAAAAAACCCAAAAAGTTTAATAAACCACCAAATAATCCGACTGTTGAATGAAAACCTGTTTAGGTAAAAATCTAACAAACAAAAATATGATTAAAAACATGATCTTTATGGCAATAACATATATAAAACGAAAAAAATGTGAAACCTCTTTCTGTTGTAAAGAAAAACAGAAGGAATAGTATGAGGAAATGTTGGAGAATCTCTATGAACACCAAATCGGAATCTTGGAGAAGCAGAAATACAAAAGAAAAACAAAATATAAGGGAAAACGGAAGAAAGGGTGACTTACCCAGGTACAGGGAGGACGATTTGCAGACGAGGAAGCTGGGATGGAGAAGGAAAGGCGAAGGAGAAAGCTATAAGGGAGAGAGAAGTATGAATGCGGAGAGAGAATGAAAAACAAAAGCAAATGTGTTTAGAAGAAATGAATAGAGAGAATTCAAAGCTGAAGAAATGTATTGGTTTTCAAACTTTTGAAAGGGTGGAGGGAAATACTAAAGGATATTAGCAAACACCCAATAGAATTATTGGAAAAGGAGTGCCATTTGGAGTAATGTAGACATTTGATTGGTGGAATTAAATTTTTATTTAGCAAATTACCAAAAAGGACTTTGGTAAGAGTAATTATATTTTGCATTAAGGGTAAATTAGGGTGTTTGGTGGTATATTTTATTCTTAATTAGGTAGTTGATTTGTGAATAAATTGCTAGATATTATTTATTATGACTTTGGTGACTGGGCAAGCTAAGTACTTGTTCTTCACAAGAATAACACTTCTATATTATGCCATCTACATTATGCTTATGTTCATTCTAAATGATGCAATTTATGTAATGTCTCTGTTCTTTTTTTTCCAGACTCCAGAGTAGGCTCATGACCCATTGTAGTCGAATGCACATTGTATGCTTGTCACTATTTAAACTAAATACTTTGCATGGTAGTGTTGGCATCTGATGTCTTTGTGATCTCATGTTTTCTTCATTGCTATACTTACTATGTATAATTTATTCATGTCTAAAAAAAATATCCTTGTGAGTATTGTAGGTGGATACTTTGAAATAAGATGATTACTGTCGACGAAGACAGAATGGATGCGACCCCTGGTCTAAAAGATGAAATTCAGAATGTGAAATAGATTGGTGTTGTTTCCGTTGAAATACTGCTTAGGTCTTTTAGGTCTCAGCTACTTATGGCATCTCTTCCCAAAGTTGATTCTTCGTGCTTACAATACAAAGTTGCCAACATCCTATAGTAATTTTTTATTGTATAATGTGAAATTGCCCTCATTAGAAAGCTTGTCATTTGGCCAAACAAGCTTTTGAGGATGTATAATATGAAATGAAACATAATGTTTGAATTTAATAGAACTTTTAAATTTATTGTAATTTTGAAATAAAATTTATATTTATAAAAATAAAATTAAAAAATAGAAAAATTATATTTATATTTGTACTACTTAAAAATCCAAGATAAATATAGTGACATTCTAGTGAAAAAAAGTTTGAACGTAGCTAAAAGTTATCATGACATTCAATTTAATGTCACACCACAATAGTTACACCATAAGTTACATTCACTCAATAATTTTACATTGAATAATTATTTTTTAAAATCAACTGTTGAATTAAAACATATTATCGTATAGATCATACGTATAAAATTTGAGATTAATCTATAATAATTTACTATGTCATTGAATTATATCAAAATTAATGTTATATGAAAGTTCATTTTGATGTTAATCTTTGTATATATTAAAGTAGAACAATAGTTCTAACAAACTCGGTTACAAAGGGCAAAGACCGCCAAAAGCGGAAAAAACAAACACCAACAAAAAACTAACTTAAGTAATACAAAGGGTATTTGCAAAACTCATAGAAGTTACAAGGTGATTTAGTAGTTTTTCCAACAAAGGACCATCTCCAAACGAGCATCTTACACGACCAAACCAAATCATTAAGATTGCAAATGGAATTATTGAAGATAATTTCATTCCTATTAAGCCATAGGCTCCAAACAATTGCCAACCAAATGCAACCCTCTTTGCCTTTCCTCACTTTCTTGTATATGTTGATGACATAGTAAATTATTATAAAATCTTTTATAATATTCACACATAATCTCCATCATTTATTTTAATTACGGAGGAGAGAAAAAAATATTCACACATAATCTCCACCATTTATTTTAAAATCCAATGGTTCATATTCATTCTCACATTCTCATATAAAAAAGGCATTCTCATATGATATGCCCTATATATATATATATATATATATATATATATATATATATATATATATATATATGGGACGACTCAAGTGAGAACACTTGGTTAATATAAGAAATGAGAACAATTAATCTGAACCATTAAATTTTGATTCATTGAAATTAATGAACAAGATTGATTTCTCTTTCCATAATTCTTTTTATTAGTAATGTATATAATCTTCAAAAAAAATTAATTCATTTTATATTTTAAGAAACAAAATATTTAATTTATTGAATTTTAGAAATAATGAAAATTGATAGAAAATAATTTTTGAAAGATGATACATTTTATTTAATAATTAACCTTTATATTAATTATATTAACTATTTAATTTTTAAAATAATTAACGTTAAATATTCTCATTATTTTTAACGTTACATATTATCATTAACGTTAAATATTCTCATGGTTTTTAAAAATTAAATAGTTTACATAATTAAATATTAATGTTAATGATTTATATATAATTATATTAATTGTCTTTTATATAAAAACTAAATATAATATTTTAATTATCATATAATTATATTAGTAATGTTTAGATAAAAATCATAATTTTTTTGAAGAAATTAAAAACGTAATTGTTGATTTTTCATTCTAATGTCTTTTATATTTATAATTTCTATAATTTAAGTTATATTTTAAGAAATGAAATATTTGAATTGTTGTATTTTTAAAATAATGATATCCGATTGAAAATATTTAGTATTTCTATAAAAAAAACAATTAATATAAATATACTAAGGATTATAATAAATATATAACAATATTATTAATATGCAAATTAATATAAGATAATATTTTTATTTTTATTCATTCATAATTATATTAATTGTTATTTTTAAAATATAAATAAATTTAATATTTATAATTATATTAGTAGTAAATAATTTGTTGGATGAATATATTATTATTATTTTTAAATTTTTGATAGTATGATTATATTTATTCAAAGGTTAATTATTAAATAAAATATAACATCTTTAAAAAAATTATTTTCTATCAATTTTCATTATTTCCAAAAAACAATAAATTAAATATTTTTTTCTTAAAATATAAATGTGAATTAATATTCTTGAAGATTATATACATTACTAATAAAGAGGAATATAATCTTGTTCATTAATATCAATGAATCAAAGTTTAATAGTTTAAGATTAATTGTTCTCATTTCTCACATTAACCAAGTGTTCTCAGTTGAGTCTCCCTATATATATATATATATATATATATATATATATATATATATATATATATATATATATATATATATATATATATATATATATATATATATATATATATATATATATAGGGCATATCATATGAGAATGCCTTCTTTATATGAGAATGTGACTCGAGCGTTTTCGCGCGCTCAAAGTACAACAGAGTCGCCACCGAACTTTATTTATTCCAAGAAGGAAAGGGAAAATATCGATAAAACCCACAAAGAAAAATGAAACGGATAAGATGGTCGTTCGTAACCAAATTAGGGTTCGGGAGTCGGTTAAGCAAGGGGAAGGTATTAGCACCCCTCACCTCCATCGTACTCGATGGGACCCATTTAGTTAGTTTCGTGTTTGAGTGTTTAGTGTAATGTTTGTGTTCTTGTGTTCTTATGCTTTATTAATCGAGAAAAGATGAAAGAAATGTTTTTTAGGGTTTTTTATTATGAAGAAAAAG
This sequence comes from Vicia villosa, assembly GCF_029867415.1. Lineage (NCBI taxonomy): Eukaryota > Viridiplantae > Streptophyta > Magnoliopsida > Fabales > Fabaceae > Vicia > Vicia villosa. The sequence goes on along the minus strand of NC_081183.1, from coordinate 23,026,827 downwards.
AAAAGATTTTTTATTATTATGCTCGCCAAGACGTTTGTATCTTGTGCCTACGTATTCCCTAGTGCAATGGGAAAGTCAGAGCAATCGTAGTTCGGGCTAGAACCACGAAAAGTTTGTTTGGTTGATATTAGCGAGAGGTACTCGATCGCTTTCAAATGGAAATACTACGCGCACATGGATATGAGATCACTACAAGAATGGATGACTAAATCAAGGTAAAGACGAGATTTTGGCCATCATCGCATTCGAGTGGAAGATATTCGATCTTCACATGTGGAAGTATGTTCGTATTGAAAATTGGATAAGTGTCTCGTTTATGAAAAGAGTTTTAAAAGCCATAAGGCAAAAAGGTTTGAATGAAATTGAAGTTATGTTTTAAAGGGACATTTAGCAAAGGATTGAGCATAGGTGTTCACCTAGCGCGTCTTTACCCAAGGTATTGAACAGGAGCGAGCCCCATTTTCACTTGTTGTCCTTGTAAATTAATGTATTTTGGTTCAAAAGATCAAGGTATTCAAGAGGTGTGCACCCCTTGTCACAGGATCTTTCGGTTTGATTAAAGTTTTTTGGTTCAAAAGATCAAGGTATTCAAGAGGTGTGCACCCACTTAATCTTTTGATTTGATTAAAAAAGATTCGAAAGATCAAGGTATTCAAGAGGTGTACACTTCTTGTCACAGGATCTTTCGGTTTGATTAATGTTTTTGTTTCAAAAGATCAAGGTATTCAAGAGGTGTTCACCCCTTGTCACAGGATCTTTCGATTTGATTAATGTGTTTTAGTTTCAAAAGATCAAGGTATTCAAGAGGTGTTCACCCCTGGTCACAGGATCTTTCGGTTTTATTAATGTGTTTTAATTCAAAAGATCAAGGTATTCAAGAGGTGTTCACCCCTTGTCACTTGATTTCTTGATTTAACTAAAGTGTTTTAATTCAAAAGATCAAGGTATTCAAGAGGTGTTCACCCCTTGTCACTTAATCGTTTTGATTTGATTAATGTATTTTGATTCAAAAGATCAAGGTATTCAAGAGGTGTGCACTTCTTGTCACTTGATCTTTCGGTTTGTTTAAGAAAAAAAGTGTTAATCCAAAAGAATCGAGGTATTCAAGAGGTGTTCACCCCTTGTCATACGATCTTTCGGTATGGTTAAAAAAGGTTTTCGAAGAGAAGAAGCTCGACGTTGGATCGAGAATTATTTGTAACGACTTGGCGTTGGACCAAGGTTTATTTATTTTTGAATTGAAGATTAATATAATTTTTTGGCATTTTATATATTAAAAAGAAAAATAAAAGTCTAATTAAAACATAATTTTTTTTATTTTTTCAATATGAGCAAAATATTTTTGTATTTTTGTTATTATTAGAAATTAAAACAATCACTACAATAAAAATAATAAAATAAGAAAGACAAAAAAACAAAACACGGGGGTGCATTAGAACATAGGGCGCTGCTGGACTGAAACAAGGCCCAAAGGTGGTTTAGACAATTTAAACAAGGAAAATGGGGGTGTGCAGAAATGAATTCGGACTGGGCTATATCAATACTCAGGCCTGATTTAAAGAAAAAGGAACAATAACAAAAACCCTAAAATCTAACAGTATGTGGCTTTGCCACAAACGTGACTCTCTCGTTTTCGACTCTCTACGTTTCATCAACAGCAAATCGATCTCTCCTCTCACTCACGTTCTCTTTCGGTCTCAGCTCAAATCAAACGCTCAAAACAACAATAGTTACATATACATGGCGACGATTGAGCAAGAAAATAGGTCAATGGCAATTCAATATTAACAGGAAGAGAAATCGAAGCAATCATTTAGTAATACATCACGCATGAATATTAACAGAAGTATAACAGGTTCAAGAAATGCAAACCGTGGTGAAGTTTCTTTTCCGGTAAATCGTTCTTCCTTGCGTTTTTGATTTTGTGCTTATGCAATCTTCTTCTTCTCTGCAATTTCTGGGCGCGAGTCGATGCGTGTGGTTGTTGTTGGGTTTGTTTCTGTTTGGAGATTATTGGCGAGGGAGTGTATGTTGCAATGGATTTGAAGGTTGGTTTTGTGATTTATGTGTGGTGGTTCAGAAATTATTGTTGGAGGTATGAATGAGTTTTACTTGGAGGAAGTCGTGAGTATGTTTCTGAGCAGGGTGTTTTATGAGTATGAAGGCTGAAGTTGCTGAGTATTGAGATGGTAATATGAAGGTTTTGGAGGAAGCTTATTTTGACAGAGTTTTTCTTCCTCTTTTCGTGGCTAGCTCCCCCCCCCCCTTGCTTATGCTGAGTGTCTGTTTTTATAGAGGTAGATGATAGGGTTTTAGATGTAGAATTGGGGGGAAAATGGTATGAAGATTTGAACAATTGTGGATACTGATTTTTTTGCTTTTTCTAATGCAGGGATATGTCTTCCCAAATTGGTGAAATTTTCGGACTGTTATGTTTGGCATGGCTTGGCGGATTGGGACTAACGCGGCAGCAAAAATGCAGAGTGGTAGCAGGGATTTTTTGACTGTAGTGTAGCAGGCTAGCTGAAGAACATGAAAGGCAAAAGACTGGCTTGCTGAACCGTAAAAGTTCAACAACCATAATATCTCTTTTTGTTTTTTTTTTGTTTGACTTATTTGTAGTGAAAAAAAATGCTATTAAAAAGTGAAATTGGTAAAAGAAAAAGAATAAAACCGTGACATCCTTTGGTAAACCCAAATTGGCCACTTTTAGAGTCCATTAAATTCTTCACATGTTTCTAATTATTTGACATAAAAATAAAGTAATAGTAAAAATGATAAAAAGAATAAAAACTAACTTGTTAGTAAAAATAAAAGAAATAACGACATTAATTTATGTAAAATAAAGACTTAACAATTTTATATTTAAAAGTTGATTTTAATTTAAATAATAATCCAATTAAAAAGGGTATTTTAATATTGAATTAAAATTAAAATTATAACCAATAATTAAATAAAACCATGATGACAAAACTACATAAAAGGAAATGCGATATATTATTTTCAAATTTTCACGAAAGTAAGAAAATAATGATGAATGCAACACTATCAAAATGACGAAATACGAAGGTCAAAAATTGGGGTGCGACAGATGCCCCTATTTAAGTTTCTTCCATCGAAGATGTGAAGAGACTTAAATACAAAGTACACAAATTTTGTCATTCATATGCAAATGAAATGCAATGCATGGACTCCTTTTTTTATTTTTTATTTTGAATGCAATATGATATGAGACAGATGTTGAACTTTGTGAGGAATAAGGCTTGAAACAAGCAATCACACCAAAGACATTTAAGAGTAAAACATGAAATCAGAGAGGGAAGATAGTCAACAAAGGTAATCAGGGTAAAGCGTGATTAAACTTCGGGAAAAGAATATATGAGATGCCCAGGATAAAACATGAACGAGGCTGTATTAAATGACAATCAAGGTAAAACATGATTGAGGAACATCAAAGGACAATCAAGGTAAAACATGATTGAGGGACATCAAGATAAAACATGACTGAAGAAACATCAAGATAAAACATGATTGAAGGACATCAAGATAAAACATGACTGGAGAACATCAAGATAAAACATGACTGACTCAAGTGTTAGATAGCAACCAAGATAAAACATGATCGAAGACAACCAAGATAAAACATGACTGAAGAACATCAAGATAAAACATGATCAAAGACAACCGAGATAAAACATGACTGAAGAACATCAAGATAAAACATGAATGAAGACAACCAAGATAAAACATGACTGAAGAACATCAAGATAAAACATGACCGAAGAATATCGAGATAAAACATGACTGAAGACAGCCAAGATAAATCATGACTAACTCAGGTATTAGGTGGAAATCAAGATAAAACATGATAAAAGACAACCAAGGTAAAACATGATTGACTCAAGTGTTAGATAGAAACCAAGATAAAACATGATCGAAGACAACCAAGGTAAAACATGATTGACTCAGGTATTATATAGAAACCAAGATAAAACATGACCGGAGAACATCAAGATAAAACATGACTGAAGAACATCAAGATAAAACATGACTGAAGAATATCGGGATAAAACATGACTGAAACTATACCAAAGACAAACACAATAAAACAGGATTGGACTTCGAGAACAAAGTATCAGGGACACTCAAGGTAAAACATGAATGAAGAGAAAATTGTCAAACAAGTGGGATTTAAACCATAAGGCGAGACATTACAAACAACAAGGTTTGGAAAAGGGTGCATGAGTATGCATGATATATGAAATTTTTTTTAATGCATGACATATGAATGATGAATGCAATACAATTGGTTATGACAACTGAGGTAGACTCTTTGTGAGGGAAGATTGGAATTCTGATTCCTCAACACAAGAACATTGCCAACTCTGTTATGTCACCCTGACGATCCTCTTGAGAAGGACTTCTAAACTGCGCGGGGATCACTGAAGAAGAATGCCCCTGATAGGATCACTGATCGAGTTTCTCAACTGCTTGAACTTCCTTGAAAGACGAGTACTTGCATGCAAATAAAATGTTCATCCAAAAACGATAATTTTAATGCAACGTTCAAAGCATATTTTAAAATCAAAGTCATTTATTGAAAAGATGTTATTGATGTAAAGAAAAGGAATCAAAGGTCCAAACACAGTTGTCTAGACATTCAAATTGATGGATAAAGCAAAAAGTATGGTAAAACAAACAATTTGCAAAGATCTTTAGGAGTCAGGTTAACGCAACCTTGTTGTAGCATGCTTTCAAAATAAACCTAGCTTCAATTAGGTCTTTTGAAGGTTTTAACGTGGCTTGGTTCAAGGTTTTTAGAAACAAAGGATATAGGCTCAAAATTTATTTGTACCCACCCCATTCTCCGCGATGAACTTCAATCCTATGCTCAGTTAATTTATGCATTCAGGTTCCAAGAGACTTTGGAATTGCACCTATGATAATAATGATAGTTTAAAGACCAAGGGAATCTTTGAGATGGCAGTCACCTCTTCCTTTCGATAGTCACAACGTTTTATAGTTGTTCAGTGAATTTATTGACTTCTCTTTTTTGCTTTATATCCCTAACTTTTGCCTGAACTGTTTCTTTTTGAGGATTACAGTCAGCGGGATGCCCCAATTTTGCCTAAGTCTCCTTCATAGGTTTTGACTTAGCGGGCTTTTTCTTTGAATATTTTTTGATATTGGAAAGATAGTGACTGCCTCGGTAATGATTAATGATAACCATCTTGGTCACTTTTGGTTGAAACCCTTATTGAAAGGTGTACTTAATGATTATCTTGAATTTGAATGCACAGGTAAATTAACTGAGAACTACCCTGCCCCAGGTTAAAATTGCGGGTTTTTTCGTTTAAAAAAAGAAACTCCAACTTCGAAGGCTCAAAGGGGTTGACTAGGGATTAACTTCCTTATTTCTCTAGTGTTTGGGGATTGAAACAATGCCTTTACATCATCAGCAAAGTATTATTTAAAAGCATACAGTTCAACAATTTGGGTATTTCGTTGTCATCATCCTCCCTCCAATCTTTGCATAAAAGAAAAAGGAACAAGAGATATATTTTTGTTTTTTGAAAGATAAAGCATAAAGAAACACACAGTGGATGTAAATGGATTGATTCAAATATGCAATGCTCATTTCATTAAAATTAACATTCGGGAACGAACAAAGTTCAATGCAGTACACAATATAAGGAAATTGCAAACAGAAGGGAACAAGGCCTAGTGATTAATCAGTGACGAGGATGAGTTGCCTTGTCTGATATACTGGCTCTTTAACTGAATAAATTCCATTCTTAGCAAATCTTGGCTTCGTTGAAGTTCTTCCATAGTCTTCAGATTCATGCCTCCAGTTCAATGTGTTGAGGAATCAACTTGACAGTATATAGACCACTTGAGGGTGAAGACAGATGAAATGAGTCTTTTGTTGACAACTTGAATGCATGAATGCAGATGCATGATTTTTTTTTATATATATATATTTTTTTTACATGCAGGAATGATGCAATGTCATATGATAGGGAATGCAACACGACGCTATACATAGACTAAATTAAAATGATAAATGTAAATGGATAAGAGAATTTACTGAGGAAAGCTTCTTAAAATAAGACAGTTCTATGTTCTTTTACCCAAGAATCCCCTCACAAGGTTAGCTCTAAGGTTTTTGATAGTAGAGATACCTACATCACCATAGATGGAACGGGTTCTAAAGGTCCTTGGAGTTAGCGACGAAATCAGATTTCTGCCATGCGATGGGCGAACCATCTTATGACAAATTTCATGACTAAGTCTCCTCCAAGTGGGGTTCTCGTATTAGCCATTCAAGGTGTTCACCTTGGGGACTAGCACTACACAACCACCTCCTAACTTATGTTTTTCTCTTGTTTTTCAAAGCTCGGGTTGAGAGCTTCACTCAAGTATCATTCCCATATCCACAAATGAATATATACAGAAATAAAATAAAAGCGATAAAGCAAGAGTAAAGAAACATAAATAATACAAGAATAAAATATAAAGAACATAAGCATAAAAACACAAGAATAAACAAAAGCAAACACTCAAATACAAAACAAACTAAACTAGGGTTGACTCTCTTAGGATAGTCCCCAGCAGAGTCGCCACTTTCTGTAGCGGTAAAAATGTGACTCGAGCGTTTTCGCGCGCTCAAAGTACAACAGAGTCGCCACCGAACTTTATTTATTCCAAGAAGGAAAGGGAAAATATCGATAAAACCCACAAAGAAAAATGAAACGGATAAGATGGTCGTTCGTAACCAAATTAGGGTTCGGGAGTCGGTTAAGCAAGGGGAAGGTATTAGCACCCCTCACCTCCATCGTACTCGATGGGACCCATTTAGTTAGTTTCGTGTTTGAGTGTTTAGTGTAATGTTTGTGTTCTTGTGTTCTTATGCTTTATTAATCGAGAAAAGATGAAAGAAATGTTTTTTAGGGTTTTTTATTATGAAGAAAAAGAAAAGATTTTTTATTATTATGCTCGCCAAGACGTTTGTATCTTGTGCCTACGTATTCCCTAGTGCAATGGGAAAGTCAGAGCAATCGTAGTTCGGGCTAGAACCACGAAAAGTTTGTTTGGTTGATATTAGCGAGAGGTACTCGATCGCTTTCAAATGGAAATACTACGCGCACATGGATATGAGATCACTACAAGAATGGATGACTAAATCAAGGTAAAGACGAGATTTTGGCCATCATCGCATTCGAGTGGAAGATATTCGATCTTCACATGTGGAAGTATGTTCGTATTGAAAATTGGATAAGTGTCTCGTTTATGAAAAGAGTTTTAAAAGCCATAAGGCAAAAAGGTTTGAATGAAATTAAAGTTATGTTTTAAAGGGACATTTAGCAAAGGATTGAGCATAGGTGTTCACCTAGCGCGTCTTTACCCAAGGTATTGAACAGGAGCGAGCCCCATTTTCACTTGTTGTCCTTGTAAATTAATGTATTTTGGTTCAAAAGATCAAGGTATTCAAGAGGTGTGCACCCCTTGTCACAGGATCTTTCGGTTTGATTAAAGTTTTTTGGTTCAAAAGATCAAGGTATTCAAGAGGTGTGCACCCCTTGTCACTTAATCTTTTGATTTGATTAAAAAAGATTCGAAAGATCAAGGTATTCAAGAGGTGTACACTTCTTGTCACAGGATCTTTCGGTTTGATTAATGTTTTTGTTTCAAAAGATCAAGGTATTCAAGAGGTGTTCACCCCTTGTCACAGGATCTTTCGGTTTGATTAATGTGTTTTAGTTTCAAAAGATCAAGGTATTCAAGAGGTGTTCACCCCTGGTCACAGGATCTTTCGGTTTTATTAATGTGTTTTAATTCAAAAGATCAAGGTATTCAAGAGGTGTTCACCCCTTGTCACTTGATTTCTTGATTTAATTAAAGTGTTTTAATTCAAAAGATCAAGGTATTCAAGAGGTGTTCACCCCTTGTCACTTAATCGTTTTGATTTGATTAATGTATTTTGATTCAAAAGATCAAGGTATTCAAGAGGTGTGCACTTCTTGTCACTTGATCTTTCGGTTTGTTTAAGAAAAAAAGTGTTAATCCAAAAGAATCGAGGTATTCAAGAGGTGTTCACCCCTTGTCACACGATCTTTCGGTATGGTTAAAAAAGGTTTTCGAAGAGAAGAAGCTCGACGTTGGATCGAGAATTATTTGTAACGACTTGGCGTTGGACCAAGGTTTATTTATTTTTGAATTGAAGATTAATATAATTTTTTGGCATTTTATATATTAAAAAGAAAAATAAAAGTCTAATTAAAACATAATTTTTTTTATTTTTTCAATATGAGCAAAATATTTTTGTATTTTTGTTATTATTAGAAATTAAAACAATCACTACAATAAAAATAATAAAATAAGAAAGACAAAAAAACAAAACACGGGGGTGCATTAGAACATAGGGCGCTGCTGGACTGAAACAAGGCCCAAAGGTGGTTTAGACAATTTAAACAAGGAAAATGGGGGTGTGCAGAAATGAATTCGGACTGGGCTATATCAATACTCAGGCCTGATTTAAAGAAAAAGGAACAATAACAAAAACCCTAAAATCTAACAGTATGTGGCTTTGCCACAAACGTGACTCTCTCGTTTTCGACTCTCTACGTTTCATCAACAGCAAATCGATCTCTCCTCTCACTCACGTTCTCTTTCGGTCTCAGCTCAAATCAAACGCTCAAAACAACAATAGTTACATATACATGGCGACGATTGAGCAAGAAAATAGGTCAATGGCAATTCAATATTAACAGGAAGAGAAATCGAAGCAATCATTTAGTAATACATCACGCATGAATATTAACAGAAGTATAACAGGTTCAAGAAATGCAAACCGTGGTGAAGTTTCTTTTCCGGTAAATCGTTCTTCCTTGCGTTTTTGATTTTGTGCTTATGCAATCTTCTTCTTCTCTGCAATTTCTGGGCGCGAGTCGATGCGTGTGGTTGTTGTTGGGTTTGTTTCTGTTTGGAGATTATTGGCGAGGGAGTGTATGTTGCAATGGATTTGAAGGTTGGTTTTGTGATTTATGTGTGGTGGTTCAGAAATTATTGTTGGAGGTATGAATGAGTTTTACTTGGAGGAAGTCGTGAGTATGTTTCTGAGCAGGGTGTTTTATGAGTATGAAGGCTGAAGTTGCTGAGTATTGAGATGGTAATATGAAGGTTTTGGAGGAAGCTTATTTTGACAGAGTTTTTCTTCCTCTTTTCGTGGCTAGCTCCCCCCCCCCCCCTTGCTTATGCTGAGTGTCTGTTTTTATAGAGGTAGATGATAGGGTTTTAGATGTAGAATTGGGGGGAAAATGGTATGAAGATTTGAACAATTGTGGATACTGATTTTTTTTGCTTTTTCTAATGCAGGGATATGTCTTCCCAAATTGGTGAAATTTTCGGACTGTTATGTTTGGCATGGCTTGGCGGATTGGGACTGACGCGGCAGCAAAAATGCAGAGTGGTAGCAGGGATTTTTGGACTGTAGTGTAGCAGGCTAGCTGAAGAACATGAAAGGCAAAAGACTGGCTTGCTGAACCGTAAAAGTTCAACAACCATAATATCTCTTTTTGTTTTTTTTTTGTTTGACTTATTTGTAGTGAAAAAAAAATGCTATTAAAAAGTGAAATTGGTAAAAGAAAAAGAATAAAACCGTGACATCCTTTGGTAAACCCAAATTGGCCACTTTTAGAGTCCATTAAATTCTTCACATGTTTCTAATTATTTGACATAAAAATAAAGTAATAGTAAAAATGATAAAAAGAATAAAAACTAACTTGTTAGTAAAAATAAAAGAAATAACGACATTAATTTATGTAAAATAAAGACTTAACAATTTTATATTTAAAAGTTGATTTTAATTTAAATAATAATCCAATTAAAAAGGGTATTTTAATATTGAATTAAAATTAAAATTATAACCAATAATTAAATAAAACCATGATGACAAAACTACATAAAAGGAAATGCGATATATTATTTTCAAATTTTCACGAAAGTAAGAAAATAATGATGAATGCGACACTATCAAAATGACGAAATACGAAGGTCAAAAATTGGGGTGCGACAGATGCCCCTATTTAAGTTTCTTCCATCGAAGATGTGAAGAGACTTAAATACAAAGTACACAAATTTTGTCATTCATATGCAAATGAAATGCAATGCATGGACTCCTTTTTTTATTTTTTATTTTGAATGCAATATGATATGAGACAGATGTTGAACTTTGTGAGGAATAAGGCTTGAAACAAGCAATCACACCAAAGACATTTAAGAGTAAAACATGAAATCAGAGAGGGAAGATAGTCAACAAAGGTAATCAGGGTAAAGCGTGATTAAACTTCGGGAAAAGAATATATGAGATGCCCAGGATAAAACATGAACGAGGCTGTATTAAATGACAATCAAGGTAAAACATGATTGAGGAACATCAAAGGACAATCAAGGTAAAACATGATTGAGGGACATCAAGATAAAACATGACTGAAGAAACATCAAGATAAAACATGATTGAAGGACATCAAGATAAAACATGACTGGAGAACATCAAGATAAAACATGACTGACTCAAGTGTTAGATAGCAACCAAGATAAAACATGATCGAAGACAACCAAGATAAAACATGACTGAAGAACATCAAGATAAAACATGATCAAAGACAACCGAGATAAAACATGACTGAAGAACATCAAGATAAAACATGAATGAAGACAACCAAGATAAAACATGACTGAAGAACATCAAGATAAAACATGACCGAAGAATATCGAGATAAAACATGACTGAAGACAGCCAAGATAAATCATGACTAACTCAGGTATTAGGTGGAAATCAAGATAAAACATGATAAAAGACAACCAAGGTAAAACATGATTGACTCAAGTGTTAGATAGAAACCAAGATAAAACATGATCGAAGACAACCAAGGTAAAACATGATTGACTCAGGTATTATATAGAAACCAAGATAAAACATGACCGGAGAACATCAAGATAAAACATGACTGAAGAACATCAAGATAAAACATGACTGAAGAATATCGGGATAAAACATGACTGAAACTATACCAAAGACAAACACAATAAAACAGGATTGGACTTCGAGAACAAAGTATCAGGGACACTCAAGGTAAAACATGAATGAAGAGAAAATTGTCAAACAAGTGGGATTTAAACCATAAGGCGAGACATTACAAACAACAAGGTTTGGAAAAGGGTGCATGAGTATGCATGATATATGAAATTTTTTTTAATGCATGACATATGAATGATGAATGCAATACAATTGGTTATGACAACTGAGGTAGACTCTTTGTGAGGGAAGATTGGAATTCTGATTCCTCAACACAAGAACATTGCCAACTCTGTTATGTCACCCTGACGATCCTCTTGAGAAGGACTTCTAAACTGCGCGGGGATCACTGAAGAAGAATGCCCCTGATAGGATCACTGATCGAGTTTCTCAACTGCTTGAACTTCCTTGAAAGACGAGTACTTGCATGCAAATAAAATGTTCATCCAAAAACGATAATTTTAATGCAACGTTCAAAGCATATTTTAAAATCAAAGTCATTTATTGAAAAGATGTTATTGATGTAAAGAAAAGGAATCAAAGGTCCAAACACAGTTGTCTAGACATTCAAATTGATGGATAAAGCAAAAAGTATGGTAAAACAAACAATTTGCAAAGATCTTTAGGAGTCAGGTTAACGCAACCTTGTTGTAGCATGCTTTCAAAATAAACCTAGCTTCAATTAGGTCTTTTGAAGGTTTTAACGTGGCTTGGTTCAAGGTTTTTAGAAACAAAGGATATAGGCTCAAAATTTATTTGTACCCACCCCATTCTCCGCGATGAACTTCAATCCTATGCTCAGTTAATTTATGCATTCAGGTTCCAAGAGACTTTGGAATTGCACCTATGATAATAATGATAGTTTAAAGACCAAGGGAATCTTTGAGATGGCAGTCACCTCTTCCTTTCGATAGTCACAACGTTTTATAGTTGTTCAGTGAATTTATTGACTTCTCTTTTTTGCTTTATATCCCTAACTTTTGCCTGAACTGTTTCTTTTTGAGGATTACAGTCAGCGGGATGCCCCAATTTTGCCTAAGTCTCCTTCATAGGTTTTGACTTAGCGGGCTTTTTCTTTGAATATTTTTTGATATTGGAAAGATAGTGACTGCCTCGGTAATGATTAATGATAACCATCTTGGTCACTTTTGGTTGAAACCCTTATTGAAAGGTGTACTTAATGATTATCTTGAATTTGAATGCACAGGTAAATTAACTGAGAACTACCCTGCCCCAGGTTAAAATTGCGGGTTTTTTCGTTTAAAAAAAGAAACTCCAACTTCGAAGGCTCAAAGGGGTTGACTAGGGATTAACTTCCTTATTTCTCTAGTGTTTGGGGATTGAAACAATGCCTTTACATCATCAGCAAAGTATTATTTAAAAGCATACAGTTCAACAATTTGGGTATTTCGTTGTCATCATCCTCCCTCCAATCTTTGCATAAAAGAAAAAGGAACAAGAGATATATTTTTGTTTTTTGAAAGATAAAGCATAAAGAAACACACAGTGGATGTAAATGGATTGATTCAAATATGCAATGCTCATTTCATTAAAATTAACATTCGGGAACGAACAAAGTTCAATGCAGTACACAATATAAGGAAATTGCAAACAGAAGGGAACAAGGCCTAGTGATTAATCAGTGACGAGGATGAGTTGCCTTGTCTGATATACTGGCTCTTTAACTGAATAAATTCCATTCTTAGCAAATCTTGGCTTCGTTGAAGTTCTTCCATAGTCTTCAGATTCATGCCTCCAGTTCAATGTGTTGAGGAATCAACTTGACAGTATATAGACCACTTGAGGGTGAAGACAGATGAAATGAGTCTTTTGTTGACAACTTGAATGCATGAATGCAGATGCATGATTTTTTTTTATATATATATTTTTTTTTACATGCAGGAATGATGCAATGTCATATGATAGGGAATGCAACACGACGCTATACATAGACTAAATTAAAATGATAAATGTAAATGGATAAGAGAATTTACTGAGGAAAGCTTCTTAAAATAAGACAGTTCTATGTTCTTTTACCCAAGAATCCCCTCACAAGGTTAGCTCTAAGGTTTTTGATAGTAGAGATACCTACATCACCATAGATGGAACGGGTTCTAAAGGTCCTTGGAGTTAGCGACGAAATCAGATTTCTGCCATGCGATGGGCGAACCATCTTATGACAAATTTCATGACTAAGTCTCCTCCAAGTGGGGTTCTCGTATTAGCCATTCAAGGTGTTCACCTTGGGGACTAGCACTACACAACCACCTCCTAACTTATGTTTTTCTCTTGTTTTTCAAAGCTCGGGTTGAGAGCTTCACTCAAGTATCATTCCCATATCCACAAATGAATATATACAGAAATAAAATAAAAGCGATAAAGCAAGAGTAAAGAAACATAAATAATACAAGAATAAAATATAAAGAACATAAGCATAAAAACACAAGAATAAACAAAAGCAAACACTCAAATACAAAACAAACTAAACTAGGGTTGACTCTCTTAGGATAGTCCCCAGCAGAGTCGCCACTTTCTGTAGCGGTAAAAATGTGACTCGAGCGTTTTCGCGCGCTCAAAGTACAACAGAGTCGCCACCGAACTTTATTTATTCCAAGAAGGAAAGGGAAAATATCGATAAAACCCACAAAGAAAAATGAAACGGATAAGATGGTCGTTCGTAACCAAATTAGGGTTCGGGAGTCGGTTAAGCAAGGGGAAGGTATTAGCACCCCTCACCTCCATCGTACTCGATGGGACCCATTTAGTTAGTTTCGTGTTTGAGTGTTTAGTGTAATGTTTGTGTTCTTGTGTTCTTATGCTTTATTAATCGAGAAAAGATGAAAGAAATGTTTTTTAGGGTTTTTTATTATGAAGAAAAAGAAAAGATTTTTTATTATTATGCTCGCCAAGACGTTTGTATCTTGTGCCTGCGTATTCCCTAGTGCAATGGGAAAGTCAGAGCAATCGTAGTTCGGGCTAGAACCACGAAAAGTTTGTTTGGTTGATATTAGCGAGAGGTACTCGATCGCTTTCAAATGGAAATACTACGCGCACATGGATATGAGATCACTACAAGAATGGATGACTAAATCAAGGTAAAGACGAGATTTTGGCCATCATCGCATTCGAGTGGAAGATATTCGATCTTCACATGTGGAAGTATGTTCGTATTGAAAATTGGATAAGTGTCTCGTTTATGAAAAGAGTTTTAAAAGCCATAAGGCAAAAAGGTTTGAATGAAATTAAAGTTATGTTTTAAAGGGACATTTAGCAAAGGATTGAGCATAGGTGTTCACCTAGCGCGTCTTTACCCAAGGTATTGAACAGGAGCGAGCCCCATTTTCACTTGTTGTCCTTGTAAATTAATGTATTTTGGTTCAAAAGATCAAGGTATTCAAGAGGTGTGCACCCCTTGTCACAGGATCTTTCGGTTTGATTAAAGTTTTTTGGTTCAAAAGATCAAGGTATTCAAGAGGTGTGCACCCCTTGTCACTTAATCTTTTGATTTGATTAAAAAAGATTCGAAAGATCAAGGTATTCAAGAGGTGTACACTTCTTGTCACAGGATCTTTCGGTTTGATTAATGTTTTTGTTTCAAAAGATCAAGGTATTCAAGAGGTGTTCACCCCTTGTCACAGGATCTTTCGGTTTGATTAATGTGTTTTAGTTTCAAAAGATCAAGGTATTCAAGAGGTGTTCACCCCTGGTCACAGGATCTTTCGGTTTTATTAATGTGTTTTAATTCAAAAGATCAAGGTATTCAAGAGGTGTTCACCCCTTGTCACTTGATTTCTTGATTTAATTAAAGTGTTTTAATTCAAAAGATCAAGGTATTCAAGAGGTGTTCACCCCTTGTCACTTAATCGTTTTGATTTGATTAATGTATTTTGATTCAAAAGATCAAGGTATTCAAGAGGTGTGCACTTCTTGTCACTTGATCTTTCGGTTTGTTTAAGAAAAAAAGTGTTAATCCAAAAGAATCGAGGTATTCAAGAGGTGTTCACCCCTTGTCACACGATCTTTCGGTATGGTTAAAAAAGGTTTTCGAAGAGAAGAAGCTCGACGTTGGATCGAGAATTATTTGTAACGACTTGGCGTTGGACCAAGGTTTATTTATTTTTGAATTGAAGATTAATATAATTTTTTGGCATTTTATATATTAAAAAGAAAAATAAAAGTCTAATTAAAACATAATTTTTTTTATTTTTTCAATATGAGCAAAATATTTTTGTATTTTTGTTATTATTAGAAATTAAAACAATCACTACAATAAAAATAATAAAATAAGAAAGACAAAAAAACAAAACACGGGGGTGCATTAGAACATAGGGCGCTGCTGGACTGAAACAAGGCCCAAAGGTGGTTTAGACAATTTAAACAAGGAAAATGGGGGTGTGCAGAAATGAATTCGGACTGGGCTATATCAATACTCAGGCCTGATTTAAAGAAAAAGGAACAATAACAAAAACCCTAAAATCTAACAGTATGTGGCTTTGCCACAAACGTGACTCTCTCGTTTTCGACTCTCTACGTTTCATCAACAGCAAATCGATCTCTCCTCTCACTCACGTTCTCTTTCGGTCTCAGCTCAAATCAAACGCTCAAAACAACAATAGTTACATATACATGGCGACGATTGAGCAAGAAAATAGGTCAATGGCAATTCAATATTAACAGGAAGAGAAATCGAAGCAATCATTTAGTAATACATCACGCATGAATATTAACAGAAGTATAACAGGTTCAAGAAATGCAAACCGTGGTGAAGTTTCTTTTCCGGTAAATCGTTCTTCCTTGCGTTTTTGATTTTGTGCTTATGCAATCTTCTTCTTCTCTGCAATTTCTGGGCGCGAGTCGATGCGTGTGGTTGTTGTTGGGTTTGTTTCTGTTTGGAGATTATTGGCGAGGGAGTGTATGTTGCAATGGATTTGAAGGTTGGTTTTGTGATTTATGTGTGGTGGTTCAGAAATTATTGTTGGAGGTATGAATGAGTTTTACTTGGAGGAAGTCGTGAGTATGTTTCTGAGCAGGGTGTTTTATGAGTATGAAGGCTGAAGTTGCTGAGTATTGAGATGGTAATATGAAGGTTTTGGAGGAAGCTTATTTTGACAGAGTTTTTCTTCCTCTTTTCGTGGCTAGCTCCCCCCCCTTGCTTATGCTGAGTGTCTGTTTTTATAGAGGTAGATGATAGGGTTTTAGATGTAGAATTGGGGGGAAAATGGTATGAAGATTTGAACAATTGTGGATACTGATTTTTTTTGCTTTTTCTAATGCAGGGATATGTCTTCCCAAATTGGTGAAATTTTCGGACTGTTATGTTTGGCATGGCTTGGCGGATTGGGACTGACGCGGCAGCAAAAATGCAGAGTGGTAGCAGGGATTTTTGGACTGTAGTGTAGCAGGCTAGCTGAAGAACATGAAAGGCAAAAGACTGGCTTGCTGAACCGTAAAAGTTCAACAACCATAATATCTCTTTTTGTTTTTTTTTTGTTTGACTTATTTGTAGTGAAAAAAAAATGCTATTAAAAAGTGAAATTGGTAAAAGAAAAAGAATAAAACCGTGACATCCTTTGGTAAACCCAAATTGGCCACTTTTAGAGTCCATTAAATTCTTCACATGTTTCTAATTATTTGACATAAAAATAAAGTAATAGTAAAAATGATAAAAAGAATAAAAACTAACTTGTTAGTAAAAATAAAAGAAATAACGACATTAATTTATGTAAAATAAAGACTTAACAATTTTATATTTAAAAGTTGATTTTAATTTAAATAATAATCCAATTAAAAAGGGTATTTTAATATTGAATTAAAATTAAAATTATAACCAATAATTAAATAAAACCATGATGACAAAACTACATAAAAGGAAATGCGATATATTATTTTCAAATTTTCACGAAAGTAAGAAAATAATGATGAATGCGACACTATCAAAATGACGAAATACGAAGGTCAAAAATTGGGGTGCGACAATCTCCACAATTTATTTTAGAATCCAATGGTTCAGATTCATTCTCACATTCTCATATGAAAAAGGCATTCTCATATGATATGTAGGGGTGGGAATAGGCCAGGCCGGCCTACAGGGGCCTACGGCCCAGCCTACATAGGCCTAGGCCAGGCCAGGCCTATTTAATAAAGAGTTCAGGCTTAGGCTTTTTTAAAAGCCTATTTTATTAAATAGGCTAGACTTAGGCTATTAAAAAGGCCTATGAAGCCTTATAGGCCGGCCTATATTTTCATATATATATTAGAGATATGTTAAATAAGTTGGTTCATGTATGCATATATATTAGAAGAAGAAAAAAAGCTAAACAGGCTACCATATATATATATATATATATATCAAATGCTAAATAGGTTCACTTATATAGATTAATTAAAAACTTTAATGGGATACAAGCTTTTTAAATAGGCTTTCAGGCCAGGCCAGGCTTTTAAAAAGGCCAGGCCAGGCCAAAAAACTGAGCCTATGATAGGCCTTAGGCCAGGCTTAGGCCTTTTAAGTTTATCGTAGGCCAGGCTCAGGCCTCCTAAAGCCTAGCCTATTTCCACCCCTAATGATATGCCCTATATATATATATATATATACATACATATATATATATATATATATATATATATATATATATATATATATATATATATATATATATATATATATATATATATATATATATATATATATATATATATATATTAAACAAATTGGGTTGGGCCGGCTGATGTAATTGGTACGCCGGACGTTTGACTAGTACATGTGACTCATGGGTTAATTGAAACGAAATGAAACACTGTAACTCAACTATCCCACATACAAAAAGCAGTGCCTATAAATAAATAAATCATTCATGAGAAAAATAACAAAAACATCAAGTTTTCATAATCCTACTAGTTCCTACTCCTCCACAATTTCAAGACGTAAAAAATCAATCTTCTCATTTTCATTTCATAGATATTGGTTTTTCTCTTGAATAATATAATGTCCATAAGTTTGCATGTGGTTCAGCCAGGTCCAACAACACTGTTTTCAATCTTGTTAGCAATCCTCCTTCTACCGGTATCGGCTAATGATTTAGATCAAAAGTATTTCATGCTAGTGAACCAATGCAAATTCATAGTATGGCCAGCTTCCTTTTCTACCGCTCGAAACACAACTCTTGAAACCAACTTTAGTTTAAAAATGTGGGACAGGTTCACAGTTTGGGCTCCTCCAAACTGGAACGGCCATGTTTGGGGCCGAACTCTCTGCAGAAATAATTCAGCCACAGGGGGAAACTTCTCATGCATTACTGGTGATTGCGGTACTGGGAAGCAATCATGTGATGGAATGCGAGACATGCCTCCTGCCACACTAGCAGAATTCCGTCTAGGAAACAATGGTCTTGTTTTTTATAATGTTGATGTTGTAGAAGGTTTCAATATCCCCATAGTGGTGGTTCCTATTGGTGTTTCTGGTGAGAACGTGAATTGTAGCACTGCAGGTTGCCTTACAAACATTAATAATATGTGTGCAAAAGACAATGGGACAAACACTTTTACTTGTTCAACTAATTTCTACAAGATCATATTTTGCCCAGCTTCAAGGTTAGACCATGAATTTTTCTCACTATCTAATATCATTTACAAACTCTTTCAAAATTTAATTTATGTGAATCAAATTATTACAATAAATTATTCCTACTTTTTAAAGTAAGATGTGTTACTCTTTATAAAAGAAAATTTATGGCTTTATTTTTAATCAAACTTGAAATTTGATACAAGACAATCGTTTGAATCCAGCCCTCAAAAAAGTCAACGATAATAAAAAAACGGAACTTCTGAACATCATCAACTTAGCTATGTGTGCTTTAAGTTTCCCACTATACCACCCCTATAAACAATCATGTCTATAATATTCTCCACTATCTTAGTATTATCTACACTATTACCATAGCTTTTATCAATATACTACTTCCAAACTCCATAAAGGATCTAAGTTGCGGCTTACTTCAATATAGAAGCTCTCCATCCTTTCCCTTTACTACACCGAATTAACCAATTAAGTTCTTCATCCCATTCTTTAGGGATATGCTTCACTAGGATCCAATCAAGTACTTTGCATCAAATAATCTTGAGGTCACAACAACCATAGAACAAGTGATTTATGGTCTCATCTTTTGAAAAAAAACAACTGTTACTGTGATCCAATATTCCATACTTGAACAATCTATGTTTGGTGGCTAATCCACCATGGCAAGCAAGCCATAATGTCATCAAAGTCTTAGGTCTTGCACCATTGTAGTGGAATATATTACGCCAAGGCACCTTTGGAGCATTTGCTCACATCAGCTTATACACATCCTTTCTTTTAAATATATCATTGTTTTGCAACTGATCCCATAATCATGAGGGATGCACACAATCTTCCACGCAATGGGACTCTTTCTGCTTACATGAGAACCACCGGGAAATTTGAATTTTAAGTAAAAAAAAAAGCTATTTTCTTTCACATATATTTCAAATTAACTGATGAACTAGAAAAAATAAAATCATTTTAAAATTTTTAAATTAATCAGACAACAAATAACCTTAGACTTACCATCCAGAGAAATAAATAACTCTTGAGAATTATTTTTTTTATTTAGTGAATAATTCTATTGTCAAGTTAATGAAATAAAAAATATGAATAATTTTAATTCTATTGTCATGTTCCTGAATGTTAGTTCAGTTTGTAGCCATGCAGGGACAATAGGAGAATAATTTTAATTCTATTGTCATGTTCTCGAATGCCTTTAATAATATTTATTTTAAACATTTTTGTTTAGATTATTAATTTTATTAATTTTTATATTGTAGCATGGGACTTTTCGATCAAAGTGTGAGTGTAGACGACTCATTCACTGCTAGCAATGGGACAAATCGGTTGCTCTCTTCTTCGAGAGAGTTTGCTTTTGGTACTTTGATCATTGTCATGTCAATTATATTGGGATTCTTTATCGCTATAGTTATAACATTGGTTGGCGCAATTTTTTATTGCTACAACTCAAAGAAGATAAAAAGTAGCACAACCAACAAAAAAGTTATTGATAGAAATTTGAGAATTTTTTCTTTCAAAGAAATTACAAAAGTAACAAACAATTTTAGGGAAGAATTGGGAAGAGGGTCTTGTAGCATTGTATACAAAGGAATTGTAGATGTGGATACTTGTGTCGCGGTTAAAAAATTGGACAAGTTATTTCAAGATAGCGATAAGGAATTTCAAACTGAAATGAATGTGATAATCAAAACTCATCATAGGAACCTTGTACGTCTTCATGGGTATTGTAGTGAAGATCAACACAGGATTTTGGTGTATGAGTTAATGAGTAATGGTACTTTAGCAAGATTTCTTTTCACACCTTTGAAACCAGACTGGAACCAACGAGTTCATATTATCATTGGGATTGCAAGAGGTCTTGTTTACTTGCATGAAGAATGTTGCACCCAAATAATTCACTGTGACATAAAGCCTCAAAACATCCTTCTTGATGATGACTATAATGCCAAGATTTCAGATTTTGGGTTAGCAAAACTATTATTGATTAATCAAAGTCACACAAAAACCGGAATCAGAGGAACCAAAGGTTATGTTGCACCAGATTGGTTTAGGAGTGCACCTATCACTTCTAAGGTTGATACTTTTAGTTTTGGAGTGTTGTTATTAGAGATTATTTGTTCTAGGAAAAATATAGAGGATGATACTGTTAGTGAAGAAAAAAGGATTTTAATTGACTGGGCATATGATTGCTACAAGACTGGTAGAATTGATATTCTTTTAGAAAATGAATATGAGGCAGACAAAGATATGAGTAGATTTGAAAAATTTGTCATGATTTCTATTTGGTGCACTCAAGAAGATCCATCTCTAAGGCCACCAATGAAGAAGGTGTTGTTAATGCTAGAAGGGATTGTTGAAGTTGAAATTCCTCCAAATCCCTACTTGTATGGTTCCTCTAATCAAAGTTAATTCTCTTTTAAATTTAGTTTTGATGTTGCTTTTCACCTTTTCTTACAAAGTGTATTTGCTCATTTTGTTTTTCTCTAAAGCAAGGGAACATATCACTAAAAAAATGAATATATTACGTCTATATTTTTCCAAAAAAACACTTTTTTATTATATTTTTCTCCCATTTAGCAGTGCATGCAAAATTTCTTATATTTAAAAAAATATATTTGTTCATATTTATTAATATTACAATCTTTAGAGTTTGTAAGACTTTTAATTTATAGTTACTACATTTATCTTTTAACTTTTTGCTTATCATATTTTAGATTATAATAATCTACCTAAAGAATTATGGTAAATTTTTAGATAAATAGGACTTTGAGGCAACAAATTAGTCTTAGTATATATGGATAATTTATTATGATAATACAATATGTTCTTTTATTTTAATTGAGATCTATATTACCAATTAGAATTAGGATTCACGTCACTCTCATGTTCTCCTTGCATATTGTCCATAAATAGGAGAGACCAAAACATTATCTCCCTTTCTTTCCATCTCCTTTATTAATTTTTATTCTCTGTGTTAAAAATTCCATATTTTGCATTGATCAGAGGATATTGAAAGAAGAATTTAGAAGAAAAAACGTGAGTTCTAATCATTGGAGATTAAAGATAAAATAGTAGTTATAAAACTCTTCCTGTTTTTATTATTTCAGCCAAATTAGGGCTTATATGGGGTGAATTATTGAATTCATTTTTATTCTTTAGGTGAAGGGATCTCTTGGTATCTGTGAGTTTATTTTGTGACATAAAAATGTACGAGTAATGAAAAAAAAGATGGCTAAAATAAGAAAAAACAAATATAAAATGATGAGTAATGAAAAACAAAGATGGTAATTTTATTAACACCATTAGAAAAGATAGCAGAAAAAGAAATAGCAAAAAAAAAGGAAAATAAGACCTCACTGATCCTTCCATGTATTAGATAATTCCACCACCTTCAGTCACTTTTTACATTAATGAATATATCTATTAAGTAATAACATAATAAATAAAAAACCTCTTATTACTAATGATAAAAAACAAAAGTAACAAGATAGAAAATTAAACCTGAGATGCAATAGAAGATGGTCTTGCAAATTTGTGCTTATACTTCTCATGTTCAATCAATATTCTTCATAAAATTTGTTTCTTCATTATATTAGTTGTTGGTGGGAATATGGACTATGAACGGTCTAGAGGAGGGAGGAGTTGAATAGACCTCCCAAGTTATAAGTTCGTTTGAAACAGTTTTATCTGAGTTTCAAAAACAAAGTTTATTTTGCGTGTTAGAAGTAAATGTAGTGTAAAATAGATTATGCTTGTTGATTGAAAGTTGCATGAATATACTTAAAGTTCACAACACAATCGAACTATTGAATTATACCAAATGAACAAAGAAACTGTATTGACTCATTGAATAATGACATGAAAAATGTCATTGCATAATTTACAACATGAATAAGATTCTACAACCACAGTTTTCAGGTTTAATCGACACTAAGACAATGTTGAATTAACAATTCTAATAGAACTTAAACTTACAAAATTAATCTCTACCAATAGAAAATTCTATCAGGATGCAATTCTAGAAAACAGTAGAAACAACCTAATCATGCGATCAACTACAAAATTAAATGAGACATAGATAGAGAAAAGAGAGTATACCGGAATTTATAGTGGTTTGCCACATTCGTCCTTGCTTTACGCTTAATCCATTCTCTAATGGTTTCCCATTGATGAGTCATTGGTCTTCCAATATGGTTTGTAACATAATTACAAGAATTCATACGATCATTAATCCAAAATAAACGCTGAAGAATAAATCTTCTTAGTCGTCATGAATCTTCTAAGATAAGATTCGAATTCATGCAACAATGGAAAAAGAATGAGATAGAAGATGAAAAAAATCATTTGCAAGTGTTCAAGAAAGATAAATACTTTTGAGAAAATGAAAGAACAAGTGGTTTGTGAATTTTTAAATCCTCAATGGAAGTGTATGTTTTCTAACATTGTGAAAGGTTTGAGAGAGAAAATGATTTACAGGTGCTGGAGATGGATCAGAAAAATGGTGAAAAAAATCATGTTTTCTATAAAATAAGATATGCACTTCAAGAGAATCCAATTTTGCTATGATTCGAGTCAAGCATATGCTGTGATTAGACTCATGGAAGTTATGATTCGAGTCATGAACAAGTCATGATTCAACCTTGTTGTGAATTCAATGCCAAGAACAAAGTATAAAACAAGGAAGAATAAAGGACAAGAAGAAGAGGAACACAAGAATTGGTTATAACTGCTATTCTTTCACTTTCTCTTAAAACAAGATTACAAGTTTACAAGAATAACAAATAACCTCTCTCACCCTAAATTAGGATTTGCAGCTTAGCAATGATGAGAGACTAGTATGCTATTTATAATAAAACCTAACATACTAACTAATGGGCTTTTTCAGCAAGGCCCATTACACAAGCCAACTTAATAAACAAGCTAACTTAACAAATTAGGGTTTAAACACTAAAACCTAATTTAACATGCTAACAACCCTAGCATCTTCGACATCTGCATGCTAGACCCATCTTCGACTACAGCATGCACACTTCGACACCAGCATGTGAACAATCCTTCGACTTCATGCTTAACTCTGTCGAACTGTCGAACCAAGAAGCTACCCTTCGACAATACTAGAGTTCGATCCAATATCTCACAAATCTCCACCTTGGACCTAACTCTACAACGTCAAGGAACAAACTAGCTTTCTTCATGCAGCTTTATCAACTGCATACAGTGGAAAAACTTGCAACTCGGCAATGTCTTGGTGATCATATCAGCAGCATTGTCTTCAGTCGAAACCTTCAGCACTTGGACTTCTCCACGCTCGATTACTCCTCTGACGAAATGCAACCTTACATCAATGTGCTTAGTTCGCTCATGATAGGCTGAATTCTTCGACAGGTGTATTGCACTTTGACTATCACATTTAACAGTGATACCTCGACCTTGAAGTTTTAGCTCCTTCGCAAAACCTTCAAGCCACAATGCTTCTTTCACAGCTTCAGTTAGGGCAATATACTCCGCTTCAGTGGTTGATAGAGCAACAACCTTCTGAAGTGTTGCTTTCCAACTAATTGCAGTGCCAAACATAGTGAAAACATATCCAGAAATAGATTTTCTGGAATCCATACAACCTGCATAATCAGAGTCGACATATCCTTCTATTACTGCTTTACTATCTTCACCCAAGGCTCCACCATAAATTAGGACTCTATTCAGAGACCCATTTATGTACCTTAAAATCCACTTCAATGCTTGCCAGTGAGCCTTTCCAGGATTCGCCATGTACCTGCTTACAAGACTTACTGCGTATGCTATGTCGGGTCTAGTACAAACCATAGCATACATCAAGGAACCAACTATATTAGCATACGGAATGCTATTCATATAGGCTCTTTCGACATCAGTACTGGGACACTGATCAATACTCAGCTTGAATTGAGGGTTTGTTGGAGTCACAACTGGCTTCGAATTCGACATACCAAACTTTTCAAGAATCTTCCGTAGATATGCCTCTTGAGATAGACATAACTTCGACTTCTTTCTATCTCTTCGAATGTCAATTCCAAGAATCCTGGAAGCAGCTCCCAGATCCTTCATATCGAACTCCTTATTGAGTTCAGCCTTCACCCTCATCACATCTTCAACATTGTTGCTTGCTATGAGAATATCATCCACATAAAGCAACAAAATAACAAATGAATTACCAGGTCGAAATCTGAAGTAAACGCAGTGGTCGAACTGACTTCTAATGAAACTTATGCGTGCCATGAACTTGTCGAATCTCCTATTCCACTGTCGAGGAGATTGTTTCAGCCCATACAAAGATCTCTTTAACTTGCACACATAATCTTCCTTCCCCTTTTCGACATACCCTTCAGGTTGCCTCATCAGGATCGTTTCATCTAGATCACCATACAAGAACGCAGTCTTCACATCCATCTGTTCCAGTTCAAGATCGAACTGTGCCACCATGGCAAGCAACATTCGAATGGACCTATGCTTCACAACAGGAGAAAACACATCATTGAAGTCGACACCTTCTTTCTGAGTGAAACCCCTTGCAACTAACCTTGCCTTGTATCTTTTCGACGTCACTCCTTCAATTCCTTCCTTAACTTTGAAAATCCATTTACAGCTGACTAACCTTGCCCCAGCAGGTTTCTTGATCAGTTCCCAGGTATGATTATCATGAAGAGATTTTATCTCATCATCCATGGCCTTCAGCCATTCAGTCTTATTTCGACTCCTCATAACTTCCTTATAGTCTCTAGGTTCTTCGTCTAGAACCTCACTTGCAGAGATTAAGGAATAAGCTATAAGATCTGCATATCCAAGTCTCTGAGGTGGCTTGATGACTCTTCTCGACCTATCTCTCGACAATAGGTAGTCATCGTCAGTTTCCTCAACTTCAGCATCTTCTGCTTCTTCTTCGACTTCATCTGGGATATGCAATTCAGCATCAACATGCTCCACCTCAACAGGAATCTCTACCTGTTCCAGCTCTTCGTCAGATGTTTCTGTACTTCCACCAACATCATCAGTTTTCTTAAAAGCCATTTCAGCTTCATTGAAAACTACATCTCGACTGGTGATACACCTCCTGTGACCTGGCTCTAGGCACCATAGCCTGTAAGCTTTGACTCCTTCAGGGTATCCCATGAACATGCATTTCAGAGCTCTAGGTTCGACCTTGTCTTGCCTAATGTGAGCATAGGCTACGCAGCCAAATACTCTCAGTTTGTCGAGATCTGGTGGGTGTCCCGACCAAACTTCTTCAGGTGTCTTCATATCTAACGTTGTCGAAGGACATCTGTTTATCAGATATGTTGCTGTCAAAACAGCCTCAGCCCAGAACACCTTTGTTAACCCCGCACTAGTCAACATGCATCTGACTCTCTCCAAAATAGTTCGATTAAACCTTTCAGCCAAACCATTTTGCTGTGGAGTACCTGCAGTAGTTCTATGCCTTGCAATACCAGAGGCAGCACAAAAACTGTCGAATGCTTCATTGCAAAATTCAAGGCCATTGTCGGTTCTCACCCTCTTGACCTTTCTGCCAGTCTGATTTTCAACCAGAGTCTTCCAACTTTTGAAATTCTCAAAAGTTTCATCCTTAGTCTTCTGGATGAATACCCATAATTTTCTGGAATAATCATCTACTATGGATAGAAAATACCTTGCTCCTGAATGTGATGCACACCTTGCAGGCCCCCAAAGATCAGCATGGATGTAATCAAGGGATCCATGTGTTCTTTGTTTGCCTTTGTTGAACTTCACTCTGCAAGATTTTCCAAGTACACAGGGTTCACAAAACTTCAGCTTTTCGACTTTGTCTCCACCAAGCAGATTTTGTTTCCCTAATTCGGCCAGACCCCTTTCACTGACATGGCCCAATCTCATGTGCCAGATTTCTGTCTTCGACAAAGGTTTCGTGGATACAACATTTGTCGAACCACTTACAACTTCAGCCTCAAGGGTATACAAGCCTTGTTTCTTCACGCCTCTCAAGACTTCCTTCGAACCCTTCATGACTCTTAGGATACTTTTCTCTCCTTGGAAAACATATCCTTTCTTGTCGAATTCACCAAGAGAAAGCAGATTTCTCTTCAAATCAGGAACATACCTGACTTCAGTCAACAACCTTATTGACTCATCATGGAGCTTGAATCTCACAGATCCAACACCTGCAATCTTGCAAGCCTTGTTGTTTCCCAGCAATACTGATCCACCATCTTGATCACATAATTCCTCGAACAAGTCTTTGTTTGGAGTCATGTGCCAAGTGCAACCTGAATCCATAATCCACTCCTTCTTAGAGTCACTGCTTGAAACCACAAGAACATCAGATGATTCGAAATCATCTTGAACAATGGCAGCGTTGCCATTATCCTTACCTCCATGATATTTCAAGCGTTCAGGGCACACCTTTCTTGTGTGACCCTCCTTCTTACAATGGTAGCATCGAATGCCAGGTGCTTCGCCACTGTAAGTCTTCGACTGGCTTTTGCCTTTCTTCTTGTCGAACTTACCATCCTTTCGTAAGAGTTTTCCTTTAACGGCCAAACCTTCGCCAACAGTCGAAGGTTTATGCTCCTTTCGTTCATTCAAGTCCTTAGAGTACAAGGCTGATTGAACTTCTTCAAACGTCAGGGACTCCCTTCCATACAAGAGAGTTTCTTTGAAGTGAGCATGTGATCGAGGCAAAGAACACAATAGTAACAACGCTTGATCTTCATCATCGATCTTCACATCAATATTTTCAAGATCAAGAATCAGCTTGTTGAACATATCCAACTGCTCAGCCAATACTTTGTCTTCAATCATCTTGAATGAATACAAAGCTTGCTTCAGGTAGAGTCGATTTACCAGCGATTTGGTCATATACAAACTTTCAAGTTTCACCCATAACCCTGATGCCGTCGTCTCCTTTGATACCTGCCGGAGAACCTTATCACCAAGGCTCAACAAAATTGCGCTGTGTGCTTTCTCGATCATATTTGTCTTCTCCGCTGCCGTCAATTCTGCATTCATGGCTGCCTCTCCCTTCAACGCTTCCAAACAACCCTGCTGAACCAGTAGGGCTTTCATCTTCAAGCGCCACAGACCGAAATCATTCACTCCGGTGAACTTTTCAATCTCATACTTTGTTGAAGGCATCTTCTCCACGCTCACCGCACCAATTTGTTGTGAATTCAATGCCAAGAACAAAGTATAAAACAAGGAAGAATAAAGGACAAGAAGAAGAGGAACACAAGAATTGGTTATAACTGCTATTCTTTCACTTTCTCTTAAAACAAGATTACAAGTTTACAAGAATAACAAATAACCTCTCTCACCCTAAATTAGGATTTGCAGCTTAGCAATGATGAGAGACTAGTATGCTATTTATAATAAAACCTAACATACTAACTAATGGGCTTTTTCAGCAAGGCCCATTACACAAGCCAACTTAATAAACAAGCTAACTTAACAAATTAGGGTTTAAACACTAAAACCTAATTTAACATGCTAACAACCCTAGCATCTTCGACATCTGCATGCTAGACCCATCTTCGACTACAGCATGCACACTTCGACACCAGCATGTGAACAATCCTTCGACTTCATGCTTAACTCTGTCGAACTGTCGAACCAAGAAGCTACCCTTCGACAATACTAGAGTTCGATCCAATATCTCACAAACCTAAACTTGGCACGAGCTGAAGGAATTCTCATGATTCGGCTCATGTTCAAACTATGATTCGACTCACAGGGTTCATGATTCAAATCATGATTAAGTTGTGATTCAACTCACAGGCTCACAAAATTTCATGTTTTCCATTGTTCAGTTTGATTCGACCTTCAGTTGGCTACATTCATTATGTTCTTTATTGTTAGAGCCCATTTATGCTGAAAGATGAGAGCTCGTTCGCGGCATAGAGAATAAGGGAAAATTAGGTTTTTTTTTCTTTTGTTTTTTAAACTGAAGAGTTAGAGGTTGGGAGATTTTAAAAAAGTGGTTGAAAGAGACGTATTAAAGAGTTACAGATTCAGAGATTAATAAAAACCACTTAAGCATATTTATCCCTACTACATATTTGATCTTTAATAGCACATATTTATCAAGCGCTATTAGATATATTATCTTAAGACCTATAATGAAACTTTTGTATACGGCGTTAATATAAACTATTATAAGTTTAAAAAATTATATACTCCTATAATAGCGCTTTATCAAAAAAGCTATTATAGGTTAAATTGTTTTTAAAAAATAGTAACATGAGCCTATGATAGCATTTTTTAAAAAAAAAAACATTATTATAGATAGCACTAAAAAATACAATTTTTGCAAGACAAGAAGACTCGAACTTGAGACCTCATGCTGTCTAAAAACTTAATTTTCCACTAGGTCTATGATAGCGCCTCACCATAAACGCTGTGATAGAAAGTGATACAAAAAACAATAAATATAAATTTTTATTACAACCAAGACTTGAACTAAATACCTACTGTTACCACAACATTTATTTAGCCACTAGGCTATTTGCCGAATATGTTATAATGCACAGGACGTTTAAATCTAACATGATTAAAGCGCTATTATAGGATTTTTTTTAAAGAAAATGATTATTCTATCCTTAAATATTATGTGTGTTGTTCATCTAATACTTTTCAACGAAACTCTGATACTTTTTCGGCAAAGCCACAACGTTCTTGCTAATAACAAATTCAGCCAATCTTAGAGAAATTTTAATTTTTTTTCTTTCAATTCAAAGTTCAATCTATAGGTAACAACCATGGTACTTGTTTTGTTATGGAACCACAAATGGAGAGGGTTGCGGAAACTAAGGCGAAGCGAAGCTTCTGAAGCACTACACCAATATGACACTGTGGACCAAAGGTCATGATCACTGTGCTTTTTTAACCAGAGGTGTCAATCTTGATGTGATGTCGTCAATCGGTGTTTTCTATCTCCAGTACCTACACTTAGACAGGCCCGGCCCTATGCATGTGCAACAAGAGCCACAGCACAGGGCCTCAAGTCTATAAGGGCCCCCAAATGAAAATATATGTTATACTTATACCACTGATTCATGTAAAATAGCATAGCAATTAAGTGTTATGATTTGGAAAACAAAAGTTTACCGTTTAAACTAATATATTTTTTAATGCACATATTTATCTATTTAAAATAAAAACATTTTAACTTCTTTTATATTATATACACTAGTTTGTTCTATTATTATTTTCTTTTGTTTTTGATAAATCGATATATTATTTTTAAAAACACCTTTGTTATATTTTACTTTTTAATGATATATTACAAAATTTGTAAAATTATTATTAATTTTAATTGAGTCATTACGATTAAATAAAGAGAAAATTGGTGATGAACTGAAAGTGTAAAAAAGTTTTATACTGTCAACTAATCACGACGTTGTTAAGCGCCAAGTCATATTGTAAATTTTAAATTACTGATATGATATGACATAATAAAATGTTTATATTGATGATAGTGTAAAGATTTTTTATACCGTTAGT
Organism: Vicia villosa; assembly: GCF_029867415.1. Lineage (NCBI taxonomy): Eukaryota > Viridiplantae > Streptophyta > Magnoliopsida > Fabales > Fabaceae > Vicia > Vicia villosa. The sequence continues at coordinate 22,996,660 of NC_081183.1, read as the reverse complement.
ACACTACATTTTAACTCTTAAATAAATTATAACTTTACAAAAAATTAAATAATTTAATTTCTGATGCAGGTATCTCATTGGTTGACAGTGTAAAAATACTTTACACTATCAGTGCATTTCCATTTTTCCTTAATTTAATTTAATATTTATAAAGTTTTATGATTTTTTCACAAATCTAATTTCTTTCATGTTAATATATCAACTATAATAAAATCTCTATATCTTTTAAAGAGAAATACTAATATGTATTTTATATTTTATTTTATTAGAGGCCTATTTAAAATATTGAAACAGGGCCTCTCAATTGTTTGGACCGGCCCTGCACTTAGATTTTAGCTATATGCTTATAATATTTTAGATGACAATAGTCTACCTAAAAAATCATGGTATATTTTTAGATAAATAGGACTCTGAGCAATCAAAATAGTCTTAATATATATGGATAATTTATTGTGATCATACAAGATATTCTATTCTTTTGTTATAATTGAGATCTATATTACCAATTAGAATTACCATTCACCTTGTTCACATGCTTTGTAATAAGAGTATGTAGGAAAAACGTCTCCCAATTTATATGTATTTGAAAGGAAAACCCATCACTGAGCTTTTATGAAGAGTATCCTTGCACATTGTCTATAAATAGGAGAGATCAAAACATTCTCTCCATTTTCTTTCCCTCTCCTTTATTATTTTTTATTCCATGTGTTAAAAAACTCCATATTTTGTGTTGATAAGAGGATACCGAAAGAAGAATTTAGAAGGAAAAATGAGAGTTCGAAAGATAAATTAGTAGTTATAAAACTCTTCCTTCTGTTTCTATTGTTTCAGCCAAATTAGGGCTTATATTGGGTGAATTTTTTAATTCATTTTTATTCTTTAGGTGAAGGGATCTCTTGGTGTGTGTGAGTTGATTTTGTGACATAAAATGTAGGAGTAATAAAAAACAAAGATGGGCTAAATTAAGAAAAGAGAAATATAGAATGATAAGTAATGAAAAACAAAGATGATAATTTTATTAACACCACTAGAAAAGACAAGGAAAAAAATAGAAAAAATAGGAAAATAAACCCTCACTTCTCCTTCCATGTAACTCCGCCACCTTCGGTCCCTTTTTTAGCTTAATGAATATATCTCTTAAGTAATAACATAATAAAAAAACATCTTATTACTAATGAAAAAACAAAAAATAAAAGTAATTAGATAGAAAATTCAACTTGAGATGTAATAGAAGATGGTCTTGAAATTTTTTGTTGGTACTTCACACTTTCGATCAATAATATTCTTCATGTTATTTATTCTAGAATGTAATAGAAACAACCTAATCATGCAATCAATTATAAAATTAAATAAGAGTGAGATATAAAGAAGAGAGTATATCGATATTTTTAGTGGTTTGACGCGTTCGTCCTTGCTTTGTGCTTAATTCACTTTCTTATGGTTGTCCATTGATGATTCGTTGGTCTTCCAATATAGTTTGTAGCATAATTACAAGAGTTTGTACAGTTACTAGTACAAAATAAACGCTGAAAAATAAATTTCTTCTTTCTGGATCTTTAACTCATACACAGCTCAACAAACTGAAATCTTTACTCGAACTCACTTCTTGAATCTTCTAGCCCAAAAACCTGTTTCTAAGTCTCTGCTTGCGGTAATTTCCACACAATTATGCCGATATCTTGAGCGTTGGTCTATCCGAAGATTGAGAACAACTATTAACATGTTTGTAGACTTCCACACAATACTACCGAGGTCAACCTGGAGAAAAAACCTCTTATTTCACTAGAATTGTTAGAACCAGTCACAACACCACACATTCTTGCAATCCTCTGAAATTTTAAACAAATCTTCAAAGATACAATGTGTGTTACAAGAGTGATTCTATGAAAATAGATTTACACAAATGAAAAAAAATCCTTACACACAAAATATTTGCTATGAAAGTGTATAAACAAAAATTCTTTGCGTGTATGATTTTGTCTCACTCAAAGTTTCACAGAATTGCAAAGTTCACGTTGAAGTTCTCTACCTTTCCATTCTTCCAAGTCTCCTTTATATATGCAATGAAAAGATCTCATAGAGGGTGAAGATGGAATTTCACAAGAGTAGATGTATCCTTGCATAACGATTTGTAATAATGAGAGACAAAATGTTATAATAGTACCATCCTTTTTCCACGAAATCAGTGTAGTGGAAGGAATATTTTATCTTGTATTGTGTACTATTTTCTTACATAAAACCTTTTTGTTATTATCTTCTAATCTTCAGAGGATTTAGAATGCATGTTGATGAAGCATGTTTAGAAGGATCAAAGGCTGTATGAGATGTTAGAACAAGAAATGTTCTGATCAATATTCTGTGTTTTGATGATAACATAATGTTTGAATTTTGTATAAGACAATGTGGTACTCTAATCCTTTGCATTTTCCATTTCAGGAAATATATAAAGAGTATGCACAAATCAGCGCTCAGAAGCAACTGACTCAGAAGGTTCTGAATGGCTTCATCAGAACATGCTCTGGCAAGACATCAGAAGATGGTCATGCAGAATCAGAACATGAACTGGAAAGCATCAGAAGAATGGAAGTCAGAAGAACAAGCTCTGAAGTTCTGATGGTATCACACTCAAAGCTCTTCAAAGTCAGAAGACAGAAGATGCTCTGCACCAAAGCTGATGACTCTGATATTCAAACGCTGTTATCTACAAAATCTGAGTCCAGAAGAAAGTACAATATGAAAGGCTATAACGTTTAATCTCTGACTGACAAAAGGAACGTTAGAAGCTACAAAAGGCAAAGTTAGTAAAATCAATAAAAGCAAGGCTCGAGGTAGTTGACAAAAGTGTGAAACATTAAATGCAGCGTTGTACTATTCACGCAAAGCATTAAATGCTCCCAACGGTCATTTCCTCTCAACGCCTATATATAGAAGTTCTGATCAGAAGCAAAATAGAACACTTGCGAAAATATACAGAAATGCTGTCAAATTCAAAAGCTTACGAACTTCATCTTCAACCTCACAAACTCTTGTAATATTTAGTGAGTGTTAAGTTTGAAACTTAAGAGATATATCACAGTTGTGATTACAACTTTATTAGAAGCAAATCTATACTCTTGTAAACGTTATTTTTTACATTGATTGTAAAAGGATTCCTAGAGTGATCAAGTTGTGATATGTGGACTCTAGAAGACTTAGAGGTTATCTAATTGGAAAACCATTGTAATCTGTTGGATTAGTGGATTAAATCCTCAGTTGAGGTAAATCACTCTAAGGGGGTGGACTTGAGTAGTTTGGTTAACAACGAACCAGGATAAAAATCATTGTGTGGATTGTTTTTATCTTCTAATTTTTTGAGATACACTTATTCAATCCCCCCCCCCTTTCTAAGTGTTTTTCTATCCTTCAATTGGCATCAGAGCGCCGGTTCTAGGTGCAAGCACTTAACCGTGTTAGACAAAAGATTTAGGGAGAAAAACACAAAGTTAATATGGTTGAAACAACTTCATCTACTCCTACTCCTGAACAAAACAACAATGGTAATGGAAGAAATAGTTTCAATGGCTATAATAGACCACCTGTTTTTGATGGTGAAAACTTTGAGTACTAGAAAGATAGACTCGAAAGTTACTTTCTTTGTCAAGATGGTGACTTATGGGATCTAGTGCTGGATGGTTACACACATCCTGTAAATGCTCAAGGTGTCAAGGTTTCTAGACAAGCCATGAGTGATGCTCAAAAGAAAGACTTCAAGAATCATCACAAGTGTAACACCCCGTATTTTCTAATTTTAATTTAATCGGAAATTAAATTATTAGTTGGAATTATTCGGTATTTTGTGGAATTATTTGAAAAGAATTATGAGATGGGCTATTGGGCCAAGTGTGGTGTTGGTAAAGAGGGGGTGATATGTTAGTAAAGCCCTTTACTAATTAAAATGTTATTTTCATAAAAATAAGGAAAATTGGGAGAAAGGGAAAAGGAACGTGAAAAGCAGAGCAGAGGAGATGAGAGATTGGAAAGCTGGTACGTGAAGAGGAACAATGGAGGGAGAGACCAATCAAGAATCTTTGGCTAAGGTAAGGGGGGACTCTCCGGTTATCATCTATTATTGTGTTCTTGGATAATAATATTGATTGGGGATGTTGTTGAGTCAATTGGATTATATGTCGGGTTTAGGGAGGTTATGAATTGATGAAAATTGCATGAATTATTGATTGATTATGTGTTGTTTTGATGTGTGATGATGAATAATGATGCAATTGATGATTAACTGACTGTATATGATGTTTAGAGTCAGTTTTGGACTCAAATTGGGTGAGATCGCGGGATCTGACGCAGACCGAAAGTCTGTGAAATCGCCAGTTCGCGTCGCGTCCCAGCGTTGGCGCCGCGAAGGCGTACTTGTTTCTCGCATCGCGCCGTGTGCATAGGTTGGCGCCGCGAACGTGTTTTGTATGCTTCAGGTCGCGCCGCGAACTTTGGTTGCGCCGCGTGCTGTAGCGTTAGTTGTTTTCTTGGAAAAGTTAAAAGATGTGTAACTTTCAAACCGTAAGTCTGTTTTAGATGCCGTTTTGGACGTTGTTCCTTAAATTAAATACTCTACCCTATGAAATAAATATAACAACAATAACTTGATTTTATTTTGAAAAGTATCGTTTTCTTCAAATCTGGTTTACTCTTGTTTTGCATAAATGAGGAGGTGCAATGTTTTGTTGTTTGCATAATTGAATATGTGCAATGATTGGTGTTGTTATAATATTATTGCTCCTGCTTGTTATGAAAAATGGATGTTGTTCATGGTAAATATGGTTATCATGTGTTTTGATGAATGATGATGTAAATGCTCTGTTATTGTTGGGTTGATTTGTTGTACTTGGTACACGATTGTGAGGGGTGCTATTGTTGTTGCACTGTGTGGTGAATGTTTTATCTGTTATGATGTCGTGGTTGTAACTGGTAATTGATATACATATATTTTTGATGTAAAATATGTATTTAATTGTAGTTGACAAATAGCATAACTGTGTGTGGCTATTGATTATCGTGGTGGTTGATGATTATGACATTTGGTTGTTTAATGTTGATGGTGAGCATGTTATGGTTGATACATGCATTTCATAATCATGTTGTGGGCTGTATCCCTTATGGTGGTGGGACAGCGGTAGCTAATTCCCATTGTGTGGAATTGGTGAGAGAAGTAGCCGAATCTTTATGGTGGTGGATCGGTGAGATGGGTTATCCCATGTTTGGTACCACATGCATATAGTTGCATTTGCATTAGGTTGTTGTGTATAATTATAACATGAATGGAAGATTGTCCAATGTTATAATATTTGATGATGGTGTAATTGTTATGGCGTTGTCTTTTGGTAATGTATTCTATTATTGTGTGAATTGATGAATAATAGATGTGAATTTGAATATATGACAAATTGGGTGAATAATATAACTATGATGTGTTGTTATTTAAGATGCAATAACATTTGTTAACTGTGATGAGACTCACCCTTACTGTTGATATTTTCAGATCGAGGATAGCTGCTTTCGACTTGGTGAGGATTAACTCATAAGTCGGTTTAGTTGTTGTGTCGGTGTCATGCTCTGATAGATGTAACACTGGGGACACGATGTTTTGAGTTTCGATTATAACTCTATTGTTTATTTTATTTGAAGTCTGATACATTAACGATTTAATGTTGACTTGATGATTTGATTCCGCTGTGTAAACATGATTTTTATCTAATGAGTTATAATTTCAGATGTTTCCGTGAATGCATGACATATGTCGAACGTGTGTTTTCTTTTATTTTTGAATTATGACACCCTTTGCATGTTTACTCTGATTTAATTTTGTTAATTGCCGTGGGGTGTTAGAGGGGTGTTACATTAGTGGTATCAGAGCAGGTCGGTCCGTCCGGCCAATTGTTGAGTCAGTTGAGTTGCGCGACAGTTGCATATTGTCGGCATTTTATTCCTTGGTACGCGACATGTGAGTGAATCACTGTCGGTACTTGGTTGTTTGTTGCAGGTGTTGGATTGAAACAAGTGGGGGAGAAGCTTCGCTTCTCGGTTATGTTTCAGTTGTAGGAAGGTTGATTCAGTAGGCTGTTGTTGGCAACAGTGCGAACGTTGTTGGAGTTTGTTGTTTCCCGAATTGAAGGTGACTTGGAATTAAGATTTCACTGGTAATTGAGTTGGAGCGTCCTGAAGGAAGATGATTAGAGGTATTAGGGTGATTAATTGTAGCAGAGGAAAATTAGAAAGTTGCGATGTGTCAGCTCTGCTGGTGTGCTGCGAAGTTGTCAGTTAAGTAGCCTTGGGTCTTGGGAGAGGACCAGTTGCAAGTTGCAAAGAGGATTGTGGTCGTAATGTTTCAGAAATCGCGCTTCGGCGATGGGAGGTGTTGATCAAGTTATAACAACGTTTGGAAGTGAAGAAATATGATAAGGAGCTGTTTGGAATGTGATCGAGTTGAAGAGAATGAGTTTTAGAGTGAGATTTTCGTAAGCAAAACGCAGGAAAATTGCTGAATAGTTGCGGAACTTCGAAAATTCATAACTGGAGTTCTGGACATCCGAATTGAGTTCCGTTTGAAGCGTCGGAAAGCTAACGAGATGAACTTTGTTATAAAAATGGTTGCAGCAGCTGTAACATATTTAATTGTGACAGGATGACGTTGGAAAGAGGTGAAGTTACGGTTACTCTTGTTCTTATAACTAGACTTGTTTATTGGTACTGCACGGGATGTCAGTGTCAGTGTCGAATGGATCGAAGGAATAATTAGAAGGCTTGTTGAGGAGTAATTTTAAGAATTGAATTTACCAATTGAGAAGTTTGGATATATCGTATAGAGTGTCGCTGCATGATGTCGGTGTTGCATTTTTCGGGCAATGACTGGAAAATTCATATCATGAGTTCCGAGTGTCGGATTGATGTGCCGTTTGAACCTACGAAGAGGAGAGATTATGTTATACCTTATGGGATGGTTATAAATACAGTAGGTTGATCCTTTGAGGAGATAGTCTGAAGTCGGTTAACGAAGCGTGAAACTTGTCGAATAAGAATGCCTACTACCGCGATTGTTTGAAACAAAAATCGAGTAGAATATGTTGTCGAGGAATAAGTCGATGAGATATTCGGTAATAAAGATGATTTGAATGCCGATGGGTTTTAGTGAAGAGTGAATTAGTAGTAAAGATGGAATAAACTTTAGAACTCTTGGAATCGTATTTGTGATGGCAAAGTAACGACAAGTACAAAAGGAGAATTTTAGAGGATTTCTGACACCTATTGAATATGAGGAAGATTTTATTGGGATGATATTTGGACGTGAAGGATGTAATAGAATTTGGATTAAAACCACGAGTTATGAATGTTGTGCTATTGTGTTGCGTAAGAAGTCCCTAAAATGTCAGTGCTAATGATGAATGAGTTGGATTTAATTGGACAATTTCGAGACTTGAGTTAGTATGTGAAGGCACTCCTAATAGTGTTAGATTGAGTATGCCAGAAGATGATTAGTGGTATTCTTAACGAGATTAGAGAAGGTGAGAAAGATGATGTTGAGTTGATCGATATGTTGACTTTGAATTACCAAGGCAAAGGCGGTGAATTCAGAATCGACGGGAATAATATATGAGGTTGAGCGATTGGATTTGTGTCTCTGATGTTTTGAGCTTCGGAAGAATATTCTAGAAGAAGGACACCGTAGTAAATTATTGAACTATGACGATGTTAATGAGTTTGGGTGCAAACTCGGAAAGGACACTATTATGTAGTAACGACGGTTTATGCTTACCTATGGTTGTCGGCTATCTATTGACAAATTGAGGACTTGATCACCCTTAATCTCTTGTTGATAGTAGGCGGAATCATATAAATGAGATGAACTTGTTTTGTTACCTAATGGTGTAAGATGTGATGAATACTAAGCCGTAAAGAATAATCACTCACTATGTTGTGTGAACTTATGAAGAGGTGAATATGGAAGAGTGCGACATGATGGACAAATGACTTAAGAAGGGTAAGTCAGAGTCACGCAACGAAAGTGTGGTGTGGAGTAGTGTTATGAGTACTACTCGCGGGAAGTAAGGAATTAATATGTCGGAAGCCTACATAGGGAAGATGTATTGATCTATCTGTTAGATTTAGAACCCAGTGGATGTAAGGATGTCGTGTCGAAGAATTATAACTCTTTTGAATAATTGCCGAGATGATGAATATGTTATTACGGTTGTACGTAGTTAACGAGTATGTATTCGGTGAAATTAAAACGAAGAAGTTGATGCTATATGACGTTGTAATAATTTGGTGTTGTTGTTAAGGGTTATTGTAGATTTCCAGAGATAATGAGGAATTATACTCTATGAAGGGAGAAATTGATTTAATTCTTAGAGAAGAGCGAGACTCAATTTGAGTTGTTTTGTAAGAAATGGCGTATTGAGGCTGATGAGCGTGATTATAATTACTTGTGTGCAATCGTTCCGATGGCCGGAATGTTTAATAGATGTAGTAACTCAGGAATTTATTTTTGAGTGTGAATAAGTATTACTGAGTGGTAAATTGGTACCATGAATGATTCTTGGACGAATGAGTAGAGAGAATCGGAATCGGGTGAAACTCAGAAATCTATTTGGTATAGATGATTGTGATGAGTAATCAGAGTAGTGCGGAAAAAGCGGAATGTAACGAGTTGGATAATTGCTGGTGTGACTTAAGAGGAGACAGATAATTGGAATTCAATGGTATAAGAATATGAGTATTGAGTTTCTTGAAGGAAGCGGTTGGTGAAATGTGTAAGTATTATTTTATCGCTCAGATGGGAGAGTATGCCTAAGGTTGGTATGTTGGTAGGTGGTATGCATTACTGCAGTGTTGATCAGTGTGATCATATTATAGATTGTGTAATTGTATTGCTCGGCGGTTGAGCGTAATTGTATCGGTTGTACCTCAATGTTCTGTTGTTGTTAACCTTTTGGAGCTATAGCGAGCAGTATACTTTTGGATAGTCAAATGCGACGTAAGAGCTACGATTGAATGGGTGAGATGTGTTTCCTGTTGGTTATGTCAGATGGATTTTGAGGATTGACTGATGGTAATGTTGATTAGGAGCTGGAGAGTCAAGTGAAGGACTCTTATACGAGCTGGTTACTTGAGGTATGTTTTCGAGGACGAAAACTCTTTTAGTGGGGGAGAGTTGTAACACCCCGTATTTTCTAATTTTAATTTAATTGGAAATTAAATTATTAGTTGGAATTATTCGGTATTTTGTGGAATTATTTGAAAAGAATTATGAGATGGGCTATTGGGCCAAGTGTGGTGTTGGTAAAGAGGGGGTGATATGTTAGTAAAGCCCTTTACTAATTAAAATGTTATTTTCATAAAAATAAGGAAAATTGGGAGAAAGGGAAAAGGAACGTGAAAAGCAGAGCAGAGGAGATGAGAGATTGGAAAGCTGGTACGTGAAGAGGAACAATGGAGGGAGAGACCAATCAAGAATCTTTGGCTAAGGTAAGGGGGGACTCTCCGGTTATCATCTATTATTGTGTTCTTGGATAATAATATTGATTGGGGATGTTGTTGAGTCAATTGGATTATATGTCGGGTTTAGGGAGGTTATGAATTGATGAAAATTGCATGAATTATTGATTGATTATGTGTTGTTTTGATGTGTGATGATGAATAATGATGCAATTGATGATTAACTGACTGTATATGATGTTTAGAGTCAGTTTTGGACTCAAATTGGGTGAGATCGCGGGATCTGACGCAGACCGAAAGTCTGTGAAATCGCCAGTTCGCGTCGCGTCCCAGCGTTGGCGCCGCGAAGGCGTACTTGTTTCTCGCATCGCGCCGCGTGCATAGGTTGGCGCCGCGAACGTGTTTTGTATGCTTCAGGTCGCGCCGCGAACTTTGGTTGCGCCGCGTGCTGTAGCGTTAGTTGTTTTCTTGGAAAAGTTAAAAGATGTGTAACTTTCAAACCGTAAGTCTGTTTTAGATGCCGTTTTGGACGTTGTTCCTTAAATTGAATACTCTACCCTATGAAATAAATATAACAACAATAACTTGATTTTATTTTGAAAAGTATCGTTTTCTTCAAATCTGGTTTACTCTTGTTTTGCATAAATGAGGAGGTGCAATGGTTTGTTATTTGCATAATTGAATATGTGCAATGATTGGTGTTGTTATAATATGATTGCTCCTGCTTGTTATGAAAAATGGATGTTGTTCATGGTAAATATGGTTATCATGTGTTTTGATGAATGATGATGTAAATGCTCTGTTATTGTTGGGTTGATTTGTTGTACTTGGTACACGATTGTGAGGGGTGCTATTGTTGTTGCACTGTGTGGTGAATGTTTTATCTGTTATGATGTCGTGGTTGTAACTTGTTGTGAAAAACGATACCAATAACAAAGTATAATAGGGAATTATGGAAGAGAATAAGAACACAAGAATTGGTTATAACTGCTATTCTTTTACTTTCTCTTAAAACAAGATTACAAGTTTACAAGAATAACAAATAACCTCTCTCACCCTAAATTAGGATTTGCAGCTTAGCAATGATGAGAGACTAGTATGCTATTTATAATAAAACCTAACATACTAACTAATGGGCTTTTTCAGCAAGGCCCATTACACAAGCCAACTTAATAAACAAGCTAACTTAACAAATTAGGGTTTAAACACTAAAACCTAATTTAACATGCTAACAACCCTAGCATCTTCGACATCTGCATGCTAGACCCATCTTCGACTACAGCATGCACACTTCGACACCAGCATGTGAACAATCCTTCGACTTCATGCTTAACTCTGTCGAACTGTCGAACCAAGAAGCTACCCTTCGACAATACTAGAGTTCGATCCAATATCTCACAAATCTCCACCTTGGACCTAACTCTACAACGTCAAGAAACAAACTAGCTTTCTTCATGCAGCTTTATCAACTGCATACAGTGGAAAAACTTGCAACTCGGCAATGTTTTGGTGATCATATCAGCAGCATTGTCTTCAGCCGAAACCTTCAGCACATGGACTTCTCCACGCTCGATTACTCCTCTGACGAAATGCAGCCTCACATCAATGTGCTTAGTTCGCTCATGATAGGCTGAATTCTTCGACAGGTGTATTGCACTTTGACTATCACATTTAACAGTGATACCTCGACCTTGAAGTTTTAGCTCCTTCGCAAAACCTTCAAGCCACAATGCTTCTTTCACAGCTTCAGTTAGGGCAATATACTCCGCTTCAGTGGTTGATAGAGCAACAACCTTCTGAAGTGTTGCTTTCCAACTAATTGCAGTGCCAAACATAGTGAAAACATATCCAGAAATAGATTTTCTGGAATCCATACAACCTGCATAATCAGAGTCGACATATCCTTCTATTACTGCTTTACTATCTTCACCCAAGGCTCCACCATAAATTAGGACTCTATTCAGAGACCCATTTATGTACCTTAAAATCCACTTCAATGCTTGCTAGTGAGCCTTTCCAGGATTCGCCATGTACCTGCTTACAAGACTTACTGCGTATGCTATGTCGGGTCTAGTACAAACCATAGCATACATCAAAGAACCAACTATATTAGCATACGGAATGCTATTCATATAGGCTCTTTCGACATCAGTACTGGGACACTGATCAATACGCAACTTGAATTGAGGGTTTGTTGGAGTCACAACTGGCTTCGAATTCGACATACCAAACTTTTCAAGAATCTTCCGTAGATATGCCTCTTGAGATAGACATAACTTCGACTTCTTTCTATCTCTTCGAATGTCAATTCCAAGAATCCTGGAAGCAGCTCCCAGATCCTTCATATCGAACTCCTTATTGAGTTCAGCCTTCACCCTCATCACATCTTCAACATTGTTGCTTGCTATGAGAATATCATCCACATAAAGCAACAAAATAACAAATGAATTACCAGGTCGAAATCTGAAGTAAACGCAGTGGTCGAACTGACTTCTAATGAAACTTATGCGTGCCATGAACTTGTCGAATCTCCTATTCCACTGTCGAGGAGATTGTTTCAGCCCATACAAAGATCTCTTTAACTTGCACACATAATCTTCCTTCCCCTTTTCGACATACCCTTCAGGTTGCCTCATCAGGATCGTTTCATCTAGATCACCATACAAGAACGCAGTCTTCACATCCATCTGTTCCAGTTCAAGATCGAACTGTGCCACCATGGCAAGCAACATTCGAATGGACCTATGCTTCACAACAGGAGAAAACACATCATTGAAGTCGACACCTTCTTTCTGAGTGAAACCCCTGGCAACTAACCTTGCCTTGTATCTTTTCGACGTCACTCCTTCAATTCCTTCCTTAACTTTGAAAATCCATTTACAGTTGACTAACCTTGCCCCAACAGGTTTCTTGATCAGTTCCCAAGTATGATTATCATGAAGAGATTTCATCTCATCATCCATGGCCTTCAGCCATTCAGTCTTATTCCGACTCCTCATAACTTCCTTATAGTCTCTAGGTTCTTCGTCTAGAACCTCACTTGCAGAGATTAAGGCATAAGCTATAAGATCTGCATATCCAAGTCTCTGAGGGGGCTTGATGACTCTTCTCGACCTATCTCTCGACAATAGGTAGTCATCGTCAGTTTCCTCAACTTCAGCATCTTCTGCTTCTTCTTCGACTTCATCTGGGATATGCAATTCAGCATCAACATGCTCCACCTCAACAGGAATCTCTACCTGTTCCAGCTCTTCGTCAGATGTTTCTGTACTTCGACCAACATCATTAGTTTTCTTAAAAGCCATTTCAGCTTCATTGAAAACTACATCTCGACTGGTGATACACCTCCTGTGACCTGGCTCTAGGCACCATAACCTATAAGCTTTGACTCCTTCAGGGTATCCCATGAACATGCATTTCAGAGCTCTAGGTTCGACCTTGTCTTGCCTAATGTGAGCATAGGCTACGCAGCCAAATACTCTCAGTTTGTCGAGATCTGGTGGATGTCCCGACCAAACTTCTTCAGGTGTCTTCATATCTAACGCTGTCGAAGGACATCTGTTTATCAGATATGTTGCTGTCGAAACAGCCTCAGCCCAGAACACCTTTGTTAACCCCGCACTAGTCAACATGCATCTGACTCTCTCCAAAATAGTTCGATTAAACCTTTCGGCCAAACCATTTTGCTGTGGAGTACCTGCAGTAGTTCTATGTCTTGCAATACCAGAGGCAGCACAGAAACTATCGAATGCCTCATTGCAAAATTCAAGGCCATTGTCGGTTCTCAACCTCTTGACCTTTTTGCCAGTCTGATTTTCAACCAGAGTCTTCCAACTTTTGAAATTCTCAAAAGTTTCATCCTTAGTCTTCTGGATGAATACCCATAATTTTCTGGAATAATCATCTACTATGGATAGAAAATACCTTGCTCCTGAATGTGATGGACACCTTGCAGGTCCCCAAAGATCAGCATGGATGTAATCAAGGGATCCATGTGTTCTTTGTTTGCCTTTGTTGAACTTCACTCTGCAAGATTTTCCAAGTACACAGGGTTCACAAAACTTCAGCTTTTCGACTTTGTCTCCACCAAGCAGATTTTGTTTCCCTAATTCGACCAGACCCCTTTCACTGACATGGCCCAATCTCATGTGCCAGATTTCTGTTTTCGACAAAGGTTTCGTGGATGCAATATTTGTCGAACCACTTACAACTTCAGCCTCAAGGGTATACAAGCATTGTTTCTTCACGCCTCTCAAGACTTCCTTCGAACCCTTCATGACTCTTAGGATACTTTTCTCTCCTTGGAAAACATATCCTTTCTTGTCGAATTCACCAAGAGAAAGCAGATTTCTCTTCAAATCAGGAACATACCTGACTTCAGTCAACAACCTTATTGACTCATCATGGAGCTTGAATCTCACAGATCCAACACCTGCAATTTTGCAAGCCTTGTTGTTTCCCAGCAATACTGATCCACCATCTTGATCACATAATTCCTCGAACAAGTCTTTGTTTGGAGTCATGTGCCAAGTGCAACCTGAATCCATAATCCACTCCTTCTTAGAGTCACTGCTTGAAACCACAAGAACATCAGATGATTCGAAATCATCTTGAACAATGGCAGCGTTGCCATTATCCTTACCTCCATGATATTTCAAGCGTTCAGGGCACACCTTTCTTGTGTGACCCTCCTTCTTACAATGGTAGCATCGAATGCTAGATGCTTCGCCACTGTAAGTCTTCGACTGGCTTTTGCCTTTCTTCTTGTCGAACTTACCATCCTTTCGTAAGAGTTTTCCTTTAGCGGCCAAACCTTCGCCAACAGTCGAAGGTTTATGCTCCTTTCGTTCATTCAAGTCCTTAGAGTACAAGGCTGATTGAACTTCTTCAAACGTCAGGGACTCCCTTCCATACAAGAGAGTTTCTTTGAAGTGAGCATGTGATCGAGGCAAAGAACACAATAGTAACAGCGCTTGATCTTCATCATCGATCTTCACATCAATATTTTCAAGATCAAGAATCAGCTTGTTGAACATATCCAACTGCTCAGCCAATACTTTGTCTTCAATCATCTTGAACGAATACAAAGCTTGCTTCAGGTAGAGTCGATTTACCAGCGATTTGGTCATATACAAACTTTCAAGTTTCACCCATAACCCTGATGCCGTCGTCTCCTTTGATACCTGCCGGAGAACCTTATCACCAATGCTCAACAAAATTGCGCTGTGTGCTTTCTCGATCATATTTGTTTTCTCCGCTGCCGTCAATTCTTCATTCATGGCTGCCTCTCCCTTCAACGCTTCCAAACAACCCTGCTGAACCAGTAGGGCTTTCATCTTCAAGCGCCACAGACCGAAATCATTCACTCCGGTGAACTTTTCAATCTCATACTTTGTTGAAGGCATCTTCTCCACGCTCACCGCACCAATTTGTTGTGAAAAACGATACCAATAACAAAGTATAATAGGGAATTGTGGAAGAGAATAAGAACACAAGAATTGGTTATAACTGCTATTCTTTTACTTTCTCTTAAAACAAGATTACAAGTTTACAAGAATAACAAATAACCTCTCTCACCCTAAATTAGGATTTGCAGCTTAGCAATGATGAGAGACTAGTATGCTATTTATAATAAAACCTAACATACTAACTAATGGGCTTTTTCAGCAAGGCCCATTACACAAGCCAACTTAATAAACAAGCTAACTTAACAAATTAGGGTTTAAACACTAAAACCTAATTTAACATGCTAACAACCCTAGCATCTTCGACATCTGCATGCTAGACCCATCTTCGACTACAACATGCACACTTCGACACCAGCATGTGAACAATCCTTCGACTTCATGCTTAACTCTGTCGAACTGTCGAACCAAGAAGCTACCCTTCGACAATACTAGAGTTCGATCCAATATCTCACATAACTGGTAATTGATATACATATATTGTTGATGTAAAATATGTATTTAATTGTAGTTGAGAAATAGCATAACTGTGTGTGGCTATTGATTATCGTGGTGGTTGATGATTATGACATTTGGTTGTTTAATGTTGATGGTGAGCATGTTATGGTTGATACATGCATTTCATAATCATGTTGTGGGCTGTATCCCTTATGATGGTGGGACAGCGGTAGCTAATTCCCATTGTGTGGAATTGGTGAGAGAAGTAGCCGAATCTTTATGGTGGTGGATCGGTGAGATGGGTTATCCCATGTTTGGTACCACATGCATATAGTTGCATTTGCATTAGGTTGTTGTGTATAATTATAACATGAATGGAAGATTGTCCAATGTTATAATATTTGATGATGGTGTAATTGTTATGGCGTTGTCTTTTGGTAATGTATTCTATTATTGTGTGAATTGATGAATAATAGATGTGAATCTGAATATATGACAAATTGGGTGAATAATATAACTATGATGTGTTGTTATTTAAGATGCAATAACATTTGTTAACTGTGATGAGACTCACCCTTACTGTTGATATTTTCAGATCGAGGATAGCTGCTTTCGACTTGGTGAGGATTAACTCATAAGTCGGTTTAGTTGTTGTGTCGGTGTCATGCTCTGATAGATGTAACACTGGGGACGCGATGTTTTGAGTTTCGATTATAACTCTATTGTTTATTTTATTTGAAGTCCGATACATTAACGATGTAATGTTGACTTGATGATTTGATTCCGCTGTGTAAACATGATTTTTATCTAATGAGTTATAATTTCAGATGTTTCAGTGAATGCATGACATATGCCGAACGTGTGTTTTCTTTTATTTTTGAATTATGACACCCTTTGCATGTTTACTCTGATTTAATTTTGTTAATTGCCGTGGGGTGTTAGAGGGGTGTTACATTAGTGGTATCAGAGCAGGTCGGTCCGTCCGGCCAATTGTTGAGTCAGTTGAGTTGCGCGACAGTTGCATATTGTCGGCATTTTATTCCTTGGTACGCGACATGTGAGTGAATCACTGTCGGTACTTGGTTGTTTGTTGCAGGTGTTGGATTGAAACAAGTGGGGGAGAAGCTTCGCTTCTCGGTTATGTTTCATTTGTAGGAAGGTTGATTCAGTAGGCTGTTGTTGGCAACAGTGCGAACGTTGTTGGAGTTTGTTGTTTCCCGAATTGAAGGTGACTTGGAATTAAGATTTCACTGGTAATTGAGTTGGAGCGTCCTGAAGGAAGATGATTAGAGGTATTAGGGTGATTAATTGTAGCAGAGGAAAATTAGAAAGTTGCGATGTGTCAGCTCTGCTGGTGTGCTGCGAAGTTGTCAGTTAAGTAGCCTTGGGTCTTGGGAGAGGACCAGTTGCAAGTTGCAAAGAGGATTGTGGTCGTAATGTTTCAGAAATCGCGCTTCGGCGATGGGAGGTGTTGATCAAGTTATAACAACGTTTGGAAGTGAAGAAATATGATAAGGAGCTGTTTGGAATGTGATCGAGTTGAAGAGAATGAGTTTTAGAGTGAGATTTTCGTAAGCAAAACGCAGGAAAATTGCTGAATAGTTGCGGAACTTCGAAAATTCATAACTGGAGTTCTGGACATCCGAATTGAGTTCCGTTTGAAGCGTCAGAAAGCTAACGAGATGAACTTT
The DNA here is from genome assembly GCF_029867415.1 of Vicia villosa. NCBI lineage: Eukaryota > Viridiplantae > Streptophyta > Magnoliopsida > Fabales > Fabaceae > Vicia > Vicia villosa. The sequence goes on along the minus strand of NC_081183.1, from coordinate 22,979,586 downwards.
GTTATAAAAATGGTTGCAGAAGCTGTAAAATATTTAATTGTGACAGGATGACGTTGGAAAGAGGTGAAGTTACGGTTACTCTTGTTCTTATAACTAGACTTGTTTATTGGTACTGCACGGGATGTCAGTGTCAGTGTCGAATGGATCGAAGGAATAATTAGAAGGCTTGTTGAGGAGTAATTTTAAGAATTGAATTTACCAATTGAGAAGTTTGGATATATCGTATAGAGTGTCGCTGCATGATGTCGGTGTTGCATTTTTCGGGCAATGACTGGAAAATTCATATCATGAGTTCCGAGTGTCGGATTGATGTGCCGTTTGAACCTACGAAGAGGAGAGATTATGTTATACCTTATGGGATGGTTATAAATACAGTAGGTTGATCCTTTGAGGAGATAGTCTGAAGTCGGTTAAGGAAGCGTGAAACTTGTCGAATAAGAATGCCTACTACCGCGATTGTTTGAAACAAAAATCGAGTAGAATATGTTGTCGAGGAATAAGTCAATGAGATATTCGGTAATAAAGATGATTTGAATGCCGATGGGTTTTAGTGAAGAGTGAATTAGTAGTAAAGATGGAATAAACTTTAGAACTCTTGGAATCGTATTTGTGATGGCAAAGTAACGATGAGTACAAAAGGAGAATTTTAGAGGATTTCTGACACCTATTTAATATGAGGAAGATTTTATTGGGATGATATTTGGACATGAAGGATGTAATAGAATTTGGATTAAAACCACGAGTTATGAATGTTGTGCTATTGTGTTGCGTAAGAAGTCCCTAAAATGTCGGTGCTAATGATGAATGAGTTGGATTTAATTGGACAATTTCGAGACTTGAGTTAGTATGTGAAGGCACTCCTAATAGTGTTAGATTGAGTATGCTAGAAGATGACTAGTGGTATTCTTAACGAGATTAGAGAAGGTGAGAAAGATGATGTTGAGTTGATCGATATGTTGACTTTGAATTACCAAGGCAAAGGCGATGAATTCAGAATCGACGGGAATAATATATGAGGTTGAGCGATTGGATTTGTGTCTCTGATGTTTTGAGCTTCGGAAGAATATTCTAGAAGAAGGACACCGTAGTAAATTATTGAACTATGACGATGTTAATGAGTTTGGGTGCAAACTCGGAAAGGACACTATTATGTAGTAACGACGGTTTATGCTTACCTATGGTTGTCGGCTATCTATTGACAAATTGAGGACTTGATCACCCTTAATCTCTTGTTGATAGTAGGCGGAATCATATAAATGAGATGAACTTGTTTTGTTACCTAATGGTGTAAGATGTGATGAATACTAAGCCGTAAAGAATAATCACTCACTATGTTGTGTGAACTTATGAAGAGGTGAATATGGAAGAGTGCGACATGATGGACAAATGACTTAAGACGGGTAAGTCAGAGTCGCGCAGCGAAAGTGTGGTGTGGAGTAGTGTTATGAGTACTACTCGCGGGAAGTAAGGAATTAATATGTCGGAAGCCTACATAGGGAATATGTATTGATCTATCTGTTGGATTTAGAACCCAGTGGATGTAAGGATGTCGTGTCGAAGAATTATAACTCTTTTGAATAATTGCCGAGATGATGAATATGTTATTACGGTTGTACGTAGTTAACGAGTATGTATTCGGCGAAATTAAAACGAAGAAGTTGATGCTATATGACGTTGTAATAATTTGGTGTTGTTGTTAAGGGTTATTGTAGGTTTCCAGAGATAATGAGGAATTATACTCTATGAAGGGAGAAATTGATTTAATTCTTAGAGAAGAGCGAGACTCAATTTGAGTTGTTTTGTAAGAAATGGCGTATTGAGGCTGATGAGCGTGATTATAATTACTTGTGTGCAATCGTTCCGATGGCCGGAATGTTTAATAGATGTAGTAACTCAGGAATTTATTTTTGAGTGTGATTAAGTATTACTGAGTGGTAAATTGGTACCATGAATGATTCTTGGACGAATGAGTAGAGAGAATCGGAATCGGGTGAAACTCAGAAATCTATTTGGTATAGATGATTGTGATGAGTAATCAGAGTAGTGCGGAAAAAGCGGAATGTAACGAGTTGGATAATTGCTGGTGTGACTTAAGAGGAGACAGATAATTGGAATTCAATGGTATAAGAATATGAGTATTGAGTTTCTTGAAGGAAGCGGTTGGTGAAATGTGTAAGTATTATTTTATCGCTCAGATGGGAGAGTATGCCTAAGGTTGGTATGTTGGTAGGTGGTATGCATTACTGCAGTGTTGATCAGTGTGATCATATTATAGATTGTGTAATTGTATTGCTCGGCGGTTGAGCGTAATTGTATCGGTTGTACCTCAATGTTCTGTTGTTGTTAACCTTTTGGAGCTATAGCGAGCAGTATACTTTTGGATAGTCAAATGCGACGTAAGAGCTACGATTGAATGGGTGAGATGTGTTTCCTGTTGGTTATGTCAGATGGATTTTGAGGATTGACTGATGGTAATGTTGATTAGGAGCTGGAGAGTCAAGTGAAGGACTCTTATACGAGCTGGTTACTTGAGGTATGTTTTCGAGGACGAAAACTCTTTTAGTGGGGGAGAGTTGTAACACCCCGTATTTTCTAATTTTAATTTAATTGGAAATTAAATTATTAGTTGGAATTATTCGGTATTTTGTGGAATTATTTGAAAAGAATTATGAGATGGGCTATTGGGCCAAGTGTGGTGTTGGTAAAGAGGGGGTGATATGTTAGTAAAGCCCTTTACTAATTAAAATGTTATTTTCATAAAAATAAGGAAAATTGGGAGAAAGGGAAAAGGAACGTGAAAAGCAGAGCAGAGGAGATGAGAGATTGGAAAGCTGGTACGTGAAGAGGAACAATGGAGGGAGAGACCAATCAAGAATCTTTGGCTAAGGTAAGGGGGGACTCTCCGGTTATTATCTATTATTGTGTTCTTGGATAATAATATTGATTGGGGATGTTGTTGAGTCAATTGGATTATATGTCGGGTTTAGGGAGGTTATGAATTGATGAAAATTGCATGAATTATTGATTGATTATGTGTTGTTTTGATGTGTGATGATGAATAATGATGCAATTGATGATTAACTGACTGTATATGATGTTTAGAGTCAGTTTTGGACTCAAATTGGGTGAGATCGCGGGATCTGACGCAGACCGAAAGTCTGTGAAATCGCCAGTTCGCGTCGCGTCCCAGCGTTGGCGCCGCGAAGGCGTACTTGTTTCTCGCATCGCGCCGCGTGCATAGGTTGGCACCGCGAACGTGTTTTGTATGCTTCAGGTCGCGCCGCGAACTTTGGTTGCGCCGCGTGCTGTAGCGTTAGTTGTTTTCTTGGAAAAATTAAAAGATGTGTAACTTTCAAACCGTAAGTCTGTTTTAGATGCCGTTTTGGACGTTGTTCCTTAAATTGAATACTCTACCCTATGAAATAAATATAACAACAATAACTTGATTTTATTTTGAAAAGTATCGTTTTCTTCAAATCTAGTTTACTCTTGGTTTGCATAAATGAGGAGGTGCAATGTTTTGTTGTTTGCATAATTGAATATGTGCAATGATTGGTGTTGTTATAATATTATTGCTCCTGCTTGTTATGAAAAATGGATGTTGTTCATGGTAAATATGGTTATCATGTGTTTTGATGAATGATGATGTAAATGCTCTGTTATTGTTGGGTTGATTTGTTGTACTTGGTACACGATTGTGAGGGGTGCTATTGTTGTTGCACTGTGTGGTGAATGTTTTATCTGTTATGATGTCGTGGTTGTAACTGGTAATTGATATACATATATTGTTGATGTAAAATATGTATTTAATTGTAGTTGAGAAATAGCATAACTGTGTGTGGCTATTGATTATCGTGGTGGTTGATGATTATGACATTTGGTTGTTTAATGTTGATGGTGAGCATGTTATGGTTGATACATGCATTTCATAATCATGTTGTGGGCTGTATCCCTTATGGTGGTGGGACAGCGGTAGCTAATTCCCATTGTGTGGAATTGGTGAGAGAAGTAGCCGAATCTTTATGGTGGTGGATCGGTGAGATGGGTTATCCCATGTTTGGTACCACATGCATATAGTTGCATTTGCATTAGGTTGTTGTTTATAATTATAACATGAATGGAAGATTGTCCAATGTTATAATATTTGATGATGGTGTAATTGTTATGGCGTTGTCTTTTGGTAATGTATTCTATTATTGTGTGAATTGATGAATAATAGATGTGAATCTGAATATATGACAAATTGGGTGAATAATATAACTATGATGTGTTGTTATTTAAGATGCAATAATATTTGTTAACTGTGATGAGACTCACCCTTACTGTTGATATTTTCAGATCGAGGATAGCTGCTTTCGACTTGGTGAGGATTAACTCATAAGTCGGTTTAGTTGTTGTGTCGGTGTCATGCTCTGATAGATGTAACACTGGGGACGCGATGTTTTGAGTTTCGATTATAACTCTATTGTTTATTTTATTTGAAGTCTGATACATTAACGATGTAATGTTGACTTGATGATTTGATTCCGCTGTGTAAACATGATTTTTATCTAATGAGTTATAATTTCAGATGTTTCAGTGAATGCATGACATATGCCGAACGTGTGTTTTCTTTTATTTTTGAATTGTGACACCCTTTGCATGTTTACTCTGATTTAATTTTGTTAATTGCCGTGGGGTATTAGAGGGGTGTTACAACAAGTCTAGAACTATATTGATAAATGCTATCTCTCATGCTGAGTATGAGAAGATAACAAACAGAGAAACAACACGTGATATCTTTGAATCCTTAAAGATGACTTATGAGGGTAATGCTCAAGTAAAGGAGACAAAGGCCTTGGCTCTAATCCAGAAGTTTGAAACATTCAAGATGGAGGAAGATGAGAACATTGAAGCAATGTTTTCAAGGTTCCAGACTTTGACTGCTGGATTAAGAGTGCTAGATAAAGGCTACACCAAAGCTGATCATGTGAAGAAGATCATCAAAAGCTTACCCAGAAGATGGGGACCCATGGTGACTGCATTCAAGATTGCCAAGAATCTGAATGAAGTGTCTCTTAAGGAGCTGATCAGTGCCCTGAGGAGTCATGAAATAGATCTGGATGCAAATGAACCTCAGAAGAAAGGTAAATCTCTTGCATTAAAATCTAATAGTAAAAAATGCACTAACGCTTTTCAGGCTGAAGAAGAAGATTCTGAAGAGTCAGAATTAGAAGAAGAAGATGGTGAATTGTCTCTGATATCCAGAAGAGTAAATCAACTCTGGAAAAGAAAGCAGAGAAAGTTCAAGAACTTCAAAAGACCTGAGAAGGGAGAATCTTCTGGACACAGAAGATCTGACAAGAAGAAGGTGACGTGCTATGAATGCAAGGAACCTGGACATTACAAGAATGAGTGTCCAAAGCTTCAGAGGAAAAATCCCAAGAAAATATTTGAAAAGAAGAAAGGCTTAATGGCTACTTGGGATGACTTAGATTCTTCTGATCAAGAGTCAGACTCTGAAGATGAGGAGGCAAACATAGCACTAAGGGCCACTGTTGATGATGAATCAAAATCTACATCAGACTCAGATTCTGAAGAGGTATTTTCTAAACTTTCTAGAGATGAGCTAGTTTCCAGCTTAACTGAACTTCTCAAAATCAAGGCTAAACTTAGTATCAAATACAAAAAGCTGAAAAAGCTCTTTGCATCTGAAACTAAGAGAGTTGAAGTAGAAAATTCTGGACTAAAGGAAAAAGTTTTAAAACAATCTAAAGATGTTGTATCATCTTCTAGTTCAGAAAAGTCTATTCCTAATATGAACAATATTCTTAAGGAATATGACTTGAGTTTCAGGAAGTTTCTATCTAGAGGTATAGGCAGAAGTCAACTAGCCTCTATAATATATGGTGTAAGTGGAAACAAGAGAATAAGCATAGGCTATGAGGGTGAAACCCCATAGAAACTTGAACCTGTTGATGAGATGGTTATTACATACAAACCTTTGTATTATCAGTTCAAGTTTGGCCATTCTCATGATATTAGGCACACATCACATGCTAAGAGTTTCCACATAATACACACCAAGAAATATGTTGCACACACCAGAAAATCTTATGATAAATCCCATGCTAAACCTCAGTTCAATCAGAACTTGAGGAGAACTAACCCAAAAGGGCCCAAAAGAATGTGGGTACCTAAGGAAAAGATTATCCTTGTTGCAGATCTCCTTTAAGGCTCAAAAGACAAAGGAAAACATGTCATGGTACCTGGACTCTGGGTGCTTGCGACACATGATAGGAAGAAGGTCTATGTTCCATGACCTGGAGGTTAAATCTGGTGGAGAAGTTAAGTTTGGAGGGAACCAGAAGGGCAAGATCATTGGCTCTGGAACCAAATGCACTGGTAACTCTCCCTCTATAACTAATGTTCTTTTAGTAGATGGATTAGCTCATAACTTATTGTTCATAAGTCAATTAAGTGACAATGGTTATGACATAATCTTCAATCAAAAGTCTTGTAAAGCTATCAGTCAGAAGGATGGCTCAATCCTATTTACAGGCAAGAGAAAGAACAACATTTATAAGATTGATCTTTCTGATCTTAAGAATCAAAAGGTTACTTGCCTTATGTCTGTTAGTAAAGAGCAGTGGGTCTGGCATAGAAGATTAGGTCATGCTAGTTTGAGAAAGATTTCTCAGATTAACAAACTTAATCTGGTCAGAGAACTCCCTAATCTGAAATATAAATCAGATGCTCTTTGCGAAGCATGTCAGAAAGGGAAGTTTTCAAAACCTGCATTCAAGTCTAAAAATGTTGTCACTTCCTCTAGGCCGCTAGAAATTCTGCACATTGATCTTTTTGGCCCAGTCAAAACAGTATCAATCAGAGGGAAGAAATATGGATTAGTCATCGTAGACGACTATAGCAGATGGACATGGGTAAATTTCTTGAAACAGAAGGATGAGTCTCATACTGTGTTTTTTGACTTCCGCACTCAGATTCGATTTGAGAAGGAATGCAAAATCATAAAGGTCAGAAGTGATCATGGTGGTGAATTTGAGAATAGATTCTTTGAAATTTATTTCAAAGAAAATGGTATTGACCATGATTTCTCTTGTCCTAGAACTCCACAGAAAAATGGAGTTGTAGAAAGAAAGAATAGGACTCTACAAGAAATGGCCAGAACCATGATCAATGAAACCAATATGGCTAAGCACTTCTGGGCAGAAGCAATTAACACTGCATGTTATATTCAGAATAGAATCTCCATAAGACCTATTCTAAATAAGACTCCTTATGAATTGTGGAAGAACAGAAAGCCCAACATTTCTTATTTCCATCCATTTGGATGTGTATGCTATATTCTGAATACTAAGGATCATCTGCATAAGTTTGACTCTAAAGCTGAGAAGTGTTTTCTACTTGGATATTCTGAACGCTCAAAAGGCTACAGAGTATACAATACTGAAACTCTTGTAGTGGAAGAGTCAATCAATATCAGATTTGATGATAAGCTTGGTCTTGAAAAGCCAAAGTAGTTTGAGAGTTTTGCAGATATAGAAATCTCTAACTCAGATCATGAAGAACCCAGAAGCAAAGTTTCAGAAGATCAAGTTGCTGCCTCTTTAGAGAATCTCAGAATATCTGAAGAGTCAACACCTAGAAGATCTTCTAGACTCAACTCTGCTCATCCAGAAGATGTTATCATTGGAAAGAAAGATGATCCTATCAGAACAAGAGCATTCCTTAAGAACAATGAAGAATGTCAATTTGGTCTAGTATCTCTGTTTGAGCCAACTTCTGTTGATCAAACTCTGGAAGATGCTGACTGGATAATTACCATTCAAGAAGAACTAAATCAGTTTACAAGGAATGATGTTTGGGATCTGGTTCCAAGACCAAACGGATTTAACATCATTAGAACTACGTGGGTCTTCAGAAACAAGCTAAGTGAAAAAGGAGAAGTTGTAAGAAACAAAGCCAGACTGGTTTCTCAGGGCTATGGTCAGCAGGAAGGCATTGACTATACAGAAACCTTTGCACCAATGGCCAGCTTAGAATCTATTCGCTTATTAATTTCTTTTGCCACTCAACATAACATCACTCTGTATCAGATGGATGTTAAGAGTGTCTTCTTAAATGGTTATATAGACGAGGAAGTTTATGTCCACCAACCTCCTGGTTTTGAAGACTCTAAGTCTCCAGAACATGTTTTTAAACTAAAGAAGTCATTATACGGATTGAAGCAAGCTCCTAGAGCTTGGTATGAAAGATTAAGTTCTTTCCTTCTGGATAATGGTTTCACTAGAGGAAAAGTGGATACTACTCTCATTTGTAAAACCTTTAAAAAGGATATTTTAATTTGCCAAATTTATGTTGATGATATTATCTTTGGAACCTCTAATGCTACACTTGGAAAGGAGTTTGCTAAGTCTATGCAGGCTGAGTTTGAAATGAGCATGATGGGAGAACTCAAGTATTTCCTTGGGATCCAGATCAATCAAACTTTTGAAGGAACTTATGTTCATCAGACCAAGTATGTGAAAGAACTTCTGAAGAAGTTTAATCTTTCAGAAAGCAAAAAAGCCAAGACTCATATGCATCCAACATGTGTGTTAGGTAAGGATGAGGTAAGTAAGAAGTTAGATCAGAAGCTCTACAGAGGTATGATTGGATCTCTTCTATATCCTACTGCTTCTAGACCTGATACTTTATTCAGTGTATGCCTGTGTGCTAGATTCCAATCAGATCCTAGAGAATCTCACTTAACTGTTGTTAAGAGAATTCTGAGGTATCTGAAAGGTACTACTAATGTTGGTTTAGTCTAAAGATGATCTGAAGAATACAACTTAGTAGGATTTTGTGATGCTGATTACGTTGGAGATAGAGTTGAAAGGAAAAGTACTTTTGGAAGCTGTCACTTTCTAGGAAGTCATCTGATCTCTTGGTACAGCAAGAAACAAGCCACAATTGCCCTCTCTACAACAGAAGCAGAATATGTTGCTGCTGCTGGATGTAATACACGGATGCTCTAGATGAAGAGTCAGCTAGAAGATTATCAGATATATGAGAGTAACATTCCTATATTCTAGGATAATACTTCTGCTATTTGTTTATCTAAGAATCCTATCTTACATTCCAAAGCTAAACATATTGAGATTAAACATCACTTCATTAGGGACTATGTTCAGAAGGGTGTTATTTCTTTAAACTTTGTGGATACATAAAATCAGTGGGCTGATATCTTCACAAAACCCCTTGCTGAAGATAAGTTTAAGTTCATTCTGAAGAATATAAGTATGGATTTATGCCCAGAATGAAAGGATGAGAAGATCTGATATATGGATTAGATTTGAAATGCTTATTTATTTTCTTATCAGATATTCTGGATATATTGATCATTAGATATTCTGATTCTGTTATTGCTAACGTTTCATATGTCTAAGTTGATTCAGAATTTCTTTTAAAGCAAAACAGCTGTCACCAGCTATTCCAGATGATGAACACATGTTCATTCTGAAGGGACAAGCACGCGTGTAGTTGATGAGACGCCGCCCTAGGTAACTATGCAAATCATTTCAAATCTAACGTTTTTATCCTAACATCATTCAACATTAAATGCATTTGATTCTCTGCATTCTGTAACTGTTCATTCTCAGAATTTAATTGCATTTTGTTTCAAATCCGTGCCTATTTAAAGACCTCTCATACTCATTTTCCTCTTTTCACGCATTCTTCATTCATATTGTTTATGCATTTCTGCCTCTTTTTCTTTCTATTCAAAACCCTAAACCGAAACCAAGTAATCTCAGAAGTGTTTCAATGGCTTCCCCTTCAATGCAAAATGTTGGTTCATCTTCTCAGCAACAACGCCTTCAAGATCAACAAGAGCAACAACTTGTTCCCTAGAAAACCTGCTTGATTCCGTTGGAACATGTCATACCCCAAAATTTGCCCCACACTATTTCTCTTATACAAATACAAATCAGTACATAAAGCTTCAAGGCATACTCTCCTATACAAGGCTCTAAAACTAGGGTTTGGTTCAGTCAAAGGAAAATCAGTGAATCAAGGGCTCCAAGACATGTCATATGGTTCAAAATACATCTCACATTATCCCTATGACAAGTATCAAGGCCTATCTCAAAGTTCTGGTCACTCAACTATTCAGAAAGTCAACAGTCGACTAGGTTAACCTAAAAGTCAACTGTGGTCAAACTGAAGTCAAAACTCCTGATTTTTTGTCAAGATCCTCATATTGAAGTATCATTCACCATTTGATCAAGAATTGATCATGGTTCATCAAGGAAAGATCAAAAATCAGCAAATCAAAAAGTTTCTAAATTAGGGTTTTGTATAGGAAAAGTCAACTGAACTTTAACCAGCCATAACTCTCACATGGAACATCCAAAATTTTCCATCCAAATCTCATTTTGAAGGAAATTTGATTCTCTACAAAATTGTGTCTCACATGCCAAGTCTAAAAATGCTTCATTCGAGAGATATGGACCAAAACATTATAGGTCCTTTTCAAAAGTCAACAAAAAGACATTTTTTTCAAAAGGGCATAAAATGAGCATGGAAAATAATTTTGATATGAGACCAAAGACACTGGTTAGAGGACTCTCTAAAGTTTCTAAAAAGTCCTAGAACACTTCCATGCCTAAAAAATTGAGAGAGATGGACCTTGTCAAAGTTGGACTATTTCAAGGGCATATTTGAAGAGAAAAAGCTCAAAGCTCCAAACATTTCCAAATGGGCCTATATTATTTCTATCCAATCTTCATCATAAGCCCATGCACGCCCTAAGATAAGAGTTTTTTATTTTTTAGGCTTTTATTATTTATTTTATGGTTTTTATTATTTTAAATCATAAAATAAAGACATAAAATCATAAAAAATAGTTAGAGATCTCATTATGCTTCAATCCCAATCAAATATATCACATTGATGAGTCAAATTTCGTGATCCATGAAGATTGGTTAAAAAAAATATTTGAGTTGAGCTAATTTAGAAAGAATTGGATATATATTTCAATCAAATTTTGCCAAATTAGAAACCAAAGATTCACAGAGATTTCCTTCAAATTTGTTAACCTAATCTCTTCACCTATATATACACAACAAGCACAGAGTATTAGGGGAAGAATTTCTGCCTCAAGAACCCTAGAATTCGAGCACAAAAGTTCAAGAAAACTCAAAACACAAATTCTGAATTGCAGACCAATTCAAGGTATTTTCTTGATTGCAACACATACTAGGAGCATCCAGGAAGCTTCCCCAACAATTCTTAGGCTCTGAAACATCAAGAACACTACTCTGTAAGTCACGTTTTTGTGCCTTTTAAAGTTGCATCGGAATCGATCATACACGCATATTTAATGTATTCTTGATGCATATTCATGTTTATATTGTTGCTCTGAATGATTCTGGAGATGTAATTGCATTTATATGCTGTTTTGATCATAGCGCCATTGTTAGGTTTTTTTTTGGTTTGGATTAGGGCTTTTGCATACAGGTGAAATCAGGTCTAATAAAGGCCATGGTTGAATTCGTGAGACCTGGACGAAGCCATCTATGGTCTCGCGAAAAGTTTTTGTTCGTGTTTGCATGTATTCGTTATTGGCAGGTTTTGTAGCGACGGACCAAACGTCCGTAGGTAAAAGCTTTAACCTAAAACGACGGAAGGAGGTTGGGGATGACCTCGTGTCGTCCTATGATTGGCCAATTCAAACAGAAAGAAGGCGCGCGCGTTTGGGAGAGGTTCTTGGATCCAGTGTTTCATGATCCACACAGATGCTATGCACTCCCTCGCTTCCAGCCGTTTGATCAGTTTCCCACCCCATCCAATGCCCAGAACACGCATGTGCACCAAAGACCGTCACGCCTGCGCTGCACTAGATACACAACTAAGTTTTGCAAATTTTTTTACTTTTTATTGCATAGCGTTTTTTTTTTCATATATATATATATATATATATATATATATATATATATATATATATATATATATATATATATATATATATATATATATATATATATATATATATATATATATATATATATATATATATATATATATATATATATATATATATTATTTGTTTTAAATTCTTTTATATAAAAACTAGTATCTATTTTATTTTTAAAAAAAACTTTTATTTTATAATTTATTTATTTATTTATTTTATATAATTTACTTATGTATTTAAATATTTGTAAATTTATGTCGATGTATTTATTATATTATATTATATCTATTTTATTTTATAATTAATTAATTAATTAATTAATTAATTTATAAAATTAATATTTATATTATTTTCTAACATATTTATTTAATTTATCTAAATTATATTTATTACTTATATTTATTAAAAATTTATATTTATTCCAAAAAATTTCATAAAAAATTATTTTGCACTCGATTTTATTTCCTTTATCCGATTTAATTAATTAGGTCGCGAGACCAATAATTAATTAAATCGTTTATATTTTCTTATTTAAATTCGTACCCTAATCAGGGTCTACGAAGATCATGCCCTACACTGAATGTTTTTATTTTATGCCTTTTCAGGGTTACTCTTCAAATACCTTCCGACTACGCGCCCGATCAAGACTCAAAGCTAAGTATTTAATTTATCTTAAAGTCTATTTTATTTCCTTTTGATTTTAGGGTTTGCCCTTAACCTTTCATGAACTGTGCATACATTCACCTCTCTTTCTGCCTTCGCCATTTTTCAGGGTTAACCCTGAGGTTGTCTCCGATCGCCAACCCTATCAGATCAAATGCAAAGCTAAGTGCTTTTTATTTATTTATTTAAATTCTTTATCTTTTTGTTTTTTAGGGTTAACTGTGTTTGCCTTCGAACCGATAACGCACTCACTCCTCTGTTTCTTCTTTCTTGTCCAATTTTCAGGGTTTGTCGACTGCCAAAGCTACGAACATTGGTAACCCTAAACCCTGTCCTCAATTATTACTTGTGCTAAACCTTTTGTTTTAATTATATCCCGCTGGTTTCAATTCCCCTCTCCTCCGCTGGTTACAATTTCCCTTCCCCATTATTATTGTTTATATTATTGCGTGGTTAATAATCCTAGGGAGTGCAAGCCTTGTTAATTGAATTAGATAATTAATTACAAGATAAAATATTGAATTAACCACGTGATTGTTGCACACACGCACACTTTTGGGGTAACCTCTCTGTTGCCTTGTTGCCTTGTTGCCTGTTGCCTTGTGTTTTTTGCAGAATAGCCATGTCCCTCGAATACGAGGATACCTCAGCCATGTTGCCTCGATACAAATAAAGGTCATAAGTCCCTAATGATGCTGCCTTCGATACACTGATATGACCTCGACCCTCGGAAGCTGCCTACGAAAAGGCTGAGGTATCCTCTGGCTGCCTACGAAAAAGGCTATTCTGATCCTTCCCTTAGACTACCTGCCTCTCTATGGCATGGGTCAGTCTTATGGTGAATGATAAAGCGATGACCCTTCAACCTCCAAACGAAAGGCTTCCTGCCCTTTTATGGCAAGGATAGACCCTTTCATCCTGAAAGGCTAAAAGAAACCTATCATCTAAGTTTAAGGTAATTGCCCCTAATTGCTTTGCCTTGCTCTAAAATGTTTTTCATATTCTTTCTCATAATCCTTCAAAAGGGCAACGCTCATTTACGAGCTAAAGTCCCTACTCTTTTCTTCTACTTTTTCTAAAAAACAAAGAGCAAAGCAGTTAAGAGCCCATGGAAAACCATGGATGCAAAGGGTGCCTTACACCTTCCCTTTGCATAATTACCCCCCGAACCCTATTTTATTTAAAAGGTTTTTCTTGTTTCTTTTAGCCTTTCTAACTTGTTTGGATAAAATAAAAGTCGGTGGCGACTCTTGCATAACCGCGACATTTCGATTATAAAAGTCAGTTCACCGTATTACAGAACAGTTGGAAGCTATTTGCGTGTTGATGGTGGATTTTGAAAATCTGGAAAAATATGATATTCATCTTACAGATAATATGGTTTTTCAAGGATGGGGAGATTTCTTTTATGGTTTGTGTGGACCAGTCTACCCAGATTAAGTGAAGGAATTCTGGGTTCATGCAACTGTAATGCCTAAAGCCATTCTCTCTATAGTTCACGATGAACTTTTCTCCATCACAGAGAATATTCTGAAGAAGTTGTTTGGTTTGGAAAACGCTGAAGGTGTTACTGAAGCAACTCCTGGAAGAATTGATTGGGATGTTGTGTATGCAAAAATCTTTCAGAATGGAAAGAAGTCTCAGGAAGTTAAGGATCTGAAAACTCCTTACAAGATTCTGGCTAAGATTCTTCTAGGTTGCATCTACCACAGAAAATCTACAGTTTCTTCAAACTATGTTAACAAGGACCAACAGTACATTATGTATTGTATTGGTAAACAAATCAAAGTGGATCTTCCCTACATCATCTTCAATCACATGTGGCACGCTGTGAATGATTCTAGAGAAGAAAACAGACTAAAGAATCCTAACAACAAAAGGAACATTATTCCTTTTGGGAGAATATTCATAGATCTTCTGGTTCAAACAAAAATAGTTGAAGATCTGGAGAATGCTGGAATTGTCAAAGATCCTTTCACCATTATTAGAAGTACCTTGAATGGTCATACTCTGAAGAAAATGGGTGTCATTAAGTCTATTGCTACTACTCCTAAAGCGAACACTAAAGTTAGGTCCAGAAGAGGTCCTGTTCTGGCTGACTTTGAGTTGTTCTTCAGAAATGAACGTCCAGAGATTATCGTCAACTACATTGATATGCACAAGGAAGCTGGTTCTGAGTGTGATCCTATTTGGATAAGCAATCAGAAAGCTGCCACTACTGCTGATCATGTTCCAGAAGCTGTGGAAGAGAAAAAGAGAAGAACAAAAAGAAAGTTAGATCTTCCAATAATCAGTGAAGAGAAGAAGGAAGATAAGAAAACAGAAGAAAAGAAGGATGAACAGAAGAAGGAACAGAAGGAAGAAAAAGTAGTAGAAAAGAAGAAGCAAAAGATGACAGATAAGAAAAAGAAAGAAGAGGAAAAGAAAGAAGAAAATATGTTACAGAAGAAAGAAGTGAAAAAAGAAAAGACGAAGGAAGATTTGAAAGGAAAAAGTAAAGTTGTGCAGAAGGAGAAGAAAAGGAAAACTGTTAGAGAAGGACCTGCTAAGAAGAAGCAACAACCTTCAGGTATTGTAATTTTTGAACCTGGTTCTGCTCCTGTTTTAAATTCAAATTTTGTATCAACAGAAGCTACCCTAGAAATTCAACCAGAAAAAGCCCCTGCTAAACCACCTCCAACCACCAAAGTTCTCACCTCTCCTCCTTCACCCAAGTCTAAAGGCACCACGCCTATTCTTGATTCTGAACCCCCAATTTCTGAACCAATATTTGAATCCACTCCCCTAAACACAATCATTCCTCCTCACGCCACTATATCCACTTCTCAACCTCCTCCACATTCCAACTATACTCTTGTAGACACTGTTGTGTTCTGCAATTTCACACCTTCATCTTCTGAATCTTCTCATTCAGATTCATTCACCAATCTCATGAACAAATATACCCGTAAACCCAAACCAAATTCTGACCCTGTTGTCTTAGTCTTAGACTCAGACAATGAAGCTGAAGCCTCTCAATCACCCTCTTCAGAAACATTATTTTTTCTGGATAGAGTTCCTCAACTATATGCCTTCTCTACCCCAGATAAGCCAATCTCTTCTCTCAATCTTCAAACTCCCATCTCACCTCCCAGAACTAAACCTCCAAAACCTTCTGTTGATGCAAGTTTTGAATTTTTATCTAACAAGGTCAGGACAGGTTTAAATGTTCTGAAGGTTGCTCATGACTCCAAGATGGATCATGTAGCTGCTGGGAATCTCTGGAGAGCTTTTAGAAGGGAGATTCAGGCTGACTTTCTGGATCTTCAGAAAGAGTGTTTGGCTGCTGCTCCTGGTCCTTCTGGAGTATGATGATGGCAAGTACTATCACCCATCACCAGCTGGAAGCCTCCAGAAGAGAAACCATTTGTTGATGCGCTTGAAGAAGAAAATTCTCTGGCAATCGTTGTATGGAAGCCACATCCATACAAGGTTCTGACTGAAGATTTTCAGGCCTATTCAACTGGCTCAGGGAGAACCCTTCTGAAAAGTCTCCTAACATGGTTTTCCTAGAAGTTTTATATCCTCCAAAACCTGAGACTCCTACTGCTCCTGAGAATCTGGCTGCAATTCTTCAAGGCCTTGAACATCCTACTGAAAATATTCCTATTGAGGAAAATCATGAAGATGTTCTTATGGTTGAAACTGATGCAAATCCTCCTGTTCTAGACAACAACTTTGATTCTGCTTCTGGTGGTCCTTCTGCTTCTGTTCTGATAAACACTATGAAGGAGCTCCAACAGAATCAAGCTAGTTTGGCTAGTCGTCTGGACAAGCACGAGGACATACATGCTGAATTTAGATCCTTTATGCAGACTCAAAAAGAAGATACTAAGAAGCAAGTTGAAGACACTACTAAGATTAAGAACCTTCTGGCCGTCTTAGATTCTAAGTTTAGCCAGTCGTAGTCTGTCTTGTGTCTTTGTTTGTTTTCTTTATTTTTGCATCTGCTTGAATTGCATCTGCTTCTGTATTGATTTTCTTTCTTCACTCTGTGTGTCTTTTTCATTTGAATCTTTTGTGCTTTTTGATGTTATGATAAAAAGGGGGAGAAATGTGATAATTGATTTGATTTATCATATCAGTTGCTGAGCTTAAGTCTCAACATTCCTACCATTATTTACAAGTTTTTCTGTCTCCGATAGTTTTGCAGGAATGAGATATTCTGGACAAAGCTCAAAATGAGAAGCAAATACATGGGAAAAGCAATTCTAAAGCTCTTAAAGAATTGAAGCAAGCTTAGTGCTCTGAAGCTTCAAGATCAGAAGCAAGGAATGCTCTGACACAATTGATTACAAAGAGAAATTCAAAGCTCCGCAGCTGTCCAATGGAAGCTCTGAAGAGAAGCTCTGAATGTTCTGAAGTTCTATTCAACGTGAAAGTCTCAACTGAAATGGAAAAATACTCAGGGAAGTTTTTTATTTATAAATTCTTCTAGTATTAATTTCAGGGGGAGATTGTTAATCTCTGGGGGAGACATATTAACACATTCTGATTATATGCTTATGCTATATCTGTGTAATTGTCTTTGTTCATCTGATATTCTGGATACAAATTCATATCAATTATATATGTTTTTGTCATCATCAAAAAGGGAGAGATTGTTAGAACAAGAATTGTTCTGATCAATATTCTGTGTTTTGATGATAACATTATGTATGAATTTTGTATAAGACAATGTGGTACTCTAATCCTTTGCATTTTCCATTTCAGGAAATATATAAAGAGTATGCACAAATCAGCGCTCAGAAGCAACTGACTCAGAAGGTTCTGGATGGCTTCATCAGAACATGCTCTGGCAAGACATCAGAAGATAGTCATGGAGAATCAGAACATGAAATGGAAAGCATCAGAAGAATGGAAGTCAGAAGAACAAGCTCTGAAGTTCAGATGGTATCACGCTCAAAGCTCTTCAAAGTCAGAAGACAGAAGATGCTCTGCACCAAAGCTGATGACTCTGATATTCAAACATTGTTATCTACAAAATCTGAGTCCAGAAGAAAGTACAAGATGAAAGGCTGTAACGTCTAATCTCTGACTGACAAAAGGAACGTTAGAAGCTACAAAAGGAAAAGTCAGTAAAAGCAGTAAAAACAAGGCTCGAGGTAGTTGACAAAAGTGTGAAACATTAAATGCAGCGTTGTACTATTCATGCAAAGCATTAAATGCTCCCAACGGTCATTTCCTCTCAACGCCTATATATAGAAGTTCTGATCAGAAGCAAAATAGAACACTTGCGAAAATATACAGAAATGCTGTCAAATTCAAAAGCTTACGAACTTCATCTTCAACCTCACAAACTCTTGTAATATTTAGTGAGTGTTAAGTTTGAAACTTAAGAGATATATCACAGTTGTGATTACAACTTTATTAGAAGAAAATCTATACTCTTGTAAACGTTATTTTTTACATTGATTGTAAAAGGATTCCTAGAGTGATCAAGTTGTGATCTGTGGACTCTAGAAGACTTAGAGGTTATCTAATTGGAAAACCATTGTAATCAGTTGGATTAGTGGATTAAATCCTCAGTTGAGGTAAATAACTCTAAGGGGGTGGACTGGAGTAGTTTGGTTAACAATGAATCAGGATAAAAATCATTGTGTTGATTGTTTTTATCTTCTAAGTTTTTGAGATACACTTATTCAACCCCCCCCCCCCCCCCCATTTCTAAGTGTTTTTCTATCCTTCATGAGAGTCTTCAGAACTTAGTCTTCATAATCTAGATACCAAGTCTACCAACACTGTTCATCGAAGCTTATTTAGCGCAAGTCTTTAGAGCTTGACAACATCAGAAGCTTCTTTGTCAGAGCGATAATCCAAAGCGTTCTAGATGAGCATTGTTCAGAAGCGTTTGAGTAGCGTAAGCCAAAGCTTGTTTATCTTTGTCATAACACAACTTGTTATCTCCATGAGTTAGAGTACGTATAGTTCAGATTCTGAATAATGTCACACGTCACTTTCCCAGAGTCAGAACTTGGTGCTTTCAACTGCACACTTAACAAAACTATTAAGATACAAAATTGTTTTCTTTGATATTATGTGTTGTCATCTTCAAAACTAAAAACCAGATACATAATTAAATATTTTTTTTTAAATTACTATCTTCATAATTTATCCGCATGATAAAAAATTATTCTTCTTGTACTCAGAATATTAAAAATTATCCTTCTTGTACTCAGAATATTTTAGGAAACAACTAATTAAAAACATCAAATTGTTCTTAGTTCTATATATAGAAAGGAAAATATAAGATTTTAAAAGAAGGAATAAAAACCTGAAGGAAGAAAAGTAAAAAAAGAAAGAAATGAATTAATAATTTTTTCATTGACAAAATTATAAAATGACTTTGTTGGGAGAGTACGAGAAGTTAACACCTGTAGGTGCCCCTAGATATTATCATGTTGGCCGCTGCATCAAAAAATGAATTATTGAGTCTAAAAAAAAGTTTCTAATTTAAAAAAAAAAATATACAATAATGGGTTACATCAATTCCTCCATAAAAGCACCTAAGCTAATGTAAGAACATCTCGATCCATGAAACAAATCAACAAACAAAACAGTAGAGAACTAAAATAAAAATAATATCTCTATGACTTGTCTAATACACTACTATATGGAGAACTAACTCGTTAATGCTTAGTATAAAATATGACAATATAATATTGTCAAATGCATAGAAACAAAAAGGCTTTTATATATGATAAGAATGAACATGCCAAATTATTTATAGCAAAAGGATTATAATCTTATGATAAGAATAAACATGCAATATGGTCCAAGAATATGATAAATAATATGTTCTCATATCTAAAATTGAACCCAATAATATAAAAGAAATCATCACTGATGAGTTAAAGCTGAGTGTTACGCTGGAAATCATCACTGATGAGTTAAAGCTGAGTGCTATGCTGAAATAGCTTGTTCCATTTGAGACAAATTAATGAAGTATGGGAACTTGACCCTATACCTAATTATGTAAATTCCACCGGAATCAAATGGGTCTATAAGAATACTTTTGATAAGAATGGATATGTTACTAGGAATAAAGCTCTCCATATGGTTTAAAGTTACGCTCAAATTGAAGAGGTTGACTTTGATGAGACTTTTGCACCTGTTGCATGTCTTGAAGTTATCATATTATTACAAGGTTTATCCATCTCATTCGGTTTAAACTATCAAGCCAATACAAAGGTTAATCATCTAACTCAAGTCATATTTATCACCAAATATATAAGTGGAACCTCTAACTATGGCATATTGTGATATTGTGATAAAGATTGAGTCGAGGGTGGTAAAAATAGAAAAATCATGCACATATGGTGGATAATTTTTCCTTGCACACAATTTGATTTCTTAGTTAAGTAAAAAGAAAAGTTGTGTCTCCCTTTCAAGTGCGGAAGCGAAAAATATTTTTGCAAGAAGCAGTTCTACTCAATTGTTTTGGGTGAAACAAATGCTTTAAGAATATGATGTCACATAAGATATTATGACATTCTACTGTGACAACATAAGCGCTATCAATATATATAAGAATCATGTCCAATAAAGCATAGCCAAACATATTGATATACATTTTCATTTCATCAAAGAGCTGGATGAATATAAGAAGATCCCCCTTGATATTGTTCGAACAAACAAACAATCGACTGACATGTTTACAAAATCCCTTAATGCTATTCAATTTGAAAATCTCTGAACTACTTTGGTTCTTTTGGATCCTTGTTTGACCAATCGACAAAGTAATGATATCGTTTAGCTTTTTCAGCTCAACTAACATATTTCACTTATTTTTAAATATCCAAGGTTACTTATTTCCAATTTTTTTGCTTTCGCGCTTTAATAATCTCTATGACCTTTCGCTTACCTCTGAAGCTCTATTGAAAATGGTGGGAATGAGTCCCTGATACATAAGTGGAACCTCTAACTATGGCATATTGTGATAAAGATTGAGTCAAGGGCGGTAAAAATAGCAAAAGCATGCACATCTAGTGGATAATTTTTCCTTGCACACAATTTGATTTCTTAGTTCAGTAAAAAGAAGAGTAGTGTCTCTCTTTCAATTGCGGAGGCGGAATATATTTTTGCAAGAAGCATTTCCACTCAACCGTTGTGGATGAAACAAATGCTTCAAGAATATGAGGTCACATAAGATATTATGACATTATACTGAACGATAGAAAAACCCAAGAAATGGAGTTTGAAATGGGGTTTTCAAAAATTAGAACAGTGTAACACGTTGGTTATCCCGGTTCGCTTAAAATTAAAGCTACTCTAGTCCACCCTACCAACGTGATTTCTCCTCTCTCAGTCGAGGTCTTAATCCACTAATCAAAACTTGATTACAAAACATGAAGACAACCGTCAACGTCTTCTTGATATCAAACCACAACTTGTTTTCTCAAGGAATAGACAACTCTAAAACTATTACTTAAGATGTTTACAAATGCTTCTAACAAGTTGTATCACAACTGTGATGTTTACACAAAATTATAGCAAAAGAATTTAAGAGATAAAATAATATGAAATGATTTTGAGTTCTCTTGATATTGCGTGCGTGATGTACTATAATCCACCTTCAAAGTTCTCTTTATATAGAGTTGATTCAGAGATCCGTTGGAGACATATAATCTTGTTTTGGAAGGTTGATGATTCGAGATTTTAATGTCCTTTCCAAAAATACAAATGTTGTTCTTAGTCATAATGTTTCAGTCGTTACTTTCTTGATCTTGTATTTAATGCAATCTTTTGGATCATCAAAAATTTAGGTTGATGACTATGTTGAAGCTTCTTTGTTCTTTCAGAGCTTCCTTATCAGAGTATAACTTGCATCTTGTTCAGTGGTGCTTTTAACATAATCATCATCAAAAATTCTTTTACTTAGCTTGTGGCTTGTATGTTCTCATCAGAGTTTCCAGTCTGACTTAACGATATTTTCTTTTCATAGTACTTCAGAACTTCTAACACTATTCTGCATATTTAATCAAATGATTAGAGTACATAATTGTTCTTCATATTTACTATATATTTGTTATCGTCAAAACTTAGAATTAGATGTAGAACCAAACATTGTTCTAACAATCTCCCTCTTTTTGATGAATAATTTATAACTTAGAAAATATTTCAGGTTTCACCCCCTGATTTTGATATTCATATAAAAGAATTAAACAAACTTTAAGCTATGGATAGAAACTTCCCTGAAGATGTTTACTCGTCAGATGTTGATCAGAGCATGAATTTGATTAGAGCATGTGATGGAAGATCTGAGAAGTCTATGTTGAAGGTTGGTAATGCATACTACATGTTGATGTTTTTATTGGCTGATTGGCATCTATGTTTGGCTAAAATATAATAGCAGCAAAATATAATACAATCTATAAGTCTTGCAAAAATAAAAGAACAAAACATGTACAGGCAAGATGTTATATGGAATGTCATGACATCAACTCATGACATCGTGCCTGCAGAACTGGAAGAAAGATTCAGTTTGATTCTCAACAGATACAAAATATTCTATGAATATTATGTAATCCAATGTGGCGCAAATTTAAAGGTCAATAGAATCAAGTCAGAATATTGAAGAATCAAATCAGAATATTGAAGATTCAGCAGTTTCTAATTTAGGAGATAAATTAGGAAACTTGTAATTGAAGACCTTTCTTTTAGCAGAAGATATCTGCATATTTGTAACAGCCAGTAGTGTTGCGATTAGCCCAAGTCCAATTGAGAATAGGTTATAAATAGAAACCTTTGTAACCTAGTTTAAGAACATAGAAAACCGTGTTTAGAAAAGATGTAGCCATTAGGGTTTCTATAGGTAGACCACCCAGGTTGTGGGATGGCTGCCACGTCCTTCTCAAAACCTGTAGGTAAGAGAAGTTATTGTTATCAATCGAAACCTGTAGGTAAGAGTTGAGTATTATGTTCTTGATTGAAGCTGTGAAACCAAATCAAGTTAGTGTTCATTGTTAATTGTTTAAATAGCTGTTGCAGGGTTGTAACAGTTAGGTATCAATAGGGAGTGAGCAGAGGTTCTCTTGTCTTAGATGGAGTTCTAAGATAAAGGTTGCATTGGGTAGTGACTAGGTAAACCAGAGGTTGTTTATCTGTAAACCAGAGATTGTTTACATAAAATAGTACTACTTATAGTGAATTCTTCTTCCTGGCTTGGTAACCCCCAGAGTAGGTAGTTAAACCGAACTGGGTTTATAATTCATTGTGTTATTTATCTTCTGCGTTGTATTGTCTGTTCAGTCTTGGATGTTGTAACATCGCGTATAACATCAGGTTCAGGTTTGATAGTTGTTCCTTTCACAGAACCAATAAAGATTACAATCTGGTTATGTTGACTGAACGTACATGATCCTAGTACTCATGGACTCCTTCTTAGGGGTAATTAAAAATTGGGGATCTTTCTGTTCTGCCTTTGCTAAGCTAATAACAGATCAGATGTCTTGACATCGTGAGTGACATTCTGAGTCTGTCATACCAGAATTTCACTACAAGTTTAGAGTGAAGACTGGTAGTGGAAGAACTAGGATGCCTATGTTGAAGGCTGGTAATGCATACCACAAGTTCAGAGTGATAATGTACTTTTACTTTAAACTTTCAGAATCAATAGATACGTTATCGAAACGAAATGATTGAGACTTATTAGTCCAGTACTGTTATATCAAAATATTTTCACTTCTCCCCCTTTTTGTCATAAATACAAAAGAATAACATAAGTATAATATAGAGAAAAACACAATAACAGAACATCCAAAAAGTTGTGCATTAATAAGAAACAGGCATATAGAAGATTAGTAAAGCATCAAAACTACAAAAGAAAGAAACAACTAGATCTAAGGGTTTGATGGGGGTGGAAGACGTGTGAGCAATGCTTCCAGAAGTACTTTAATATGAGTGTTGGTTTCTTTTTGTTTGTCCAGCATTCCCTTAATATCTTTGTTGGTTTCATCCTTCTTATCCAACATTTCCCTCACAACTTCATTCTTTTTCTTTAACTCATCCAGAGTTTTTAGCACTTGAGATGTTGGAGCCAGTTCTTCAACAGTCATCTTCTCAGAAGATTCTCCAACCAACTTCCCTTTGTCTTGATAAATGACCAGAGGTTGAGATTCAGGAGATGGTTCTCGAACTTATGGTTTTTGAGAAGATTCCTAGGGAGAATTTTGTAGAAGAAGAGGTTTCTTTTCCCAGAGTTTTAGAACTTTCTCTTTGAAAACATTCAACTGATCAGAAAATTTATGTTAAGCAAACTCATAGTTGAGTTCCTTCAGCTTGATGGACTCAAAATTAAACCATTTTCTGAACTGGGTCCAGAGGGAATCAGAAGCAGCTGGGTTGAGGTTGTCAATGCAAGCCTCCTTCAGAGTATTGACCCAATCCTGCATTTCTGTCTCAAAAATCAACACTAATTTACCAACATCTGGTTTGGTTGGTTTGGTTTTTGGAATGACAATTTTCTGAGAGGAGTTAATTAGGTTTTTCCAAGCTTGCTGATCAACTACAAATCGCAGATGATCTTTCGGTTGTTCTATGAGAGTGTGGAATTCTAGAGAGTTAGGAATGAAGAGAGGTGAGTTTGGTGTTGATGTATTTGGAGAGGGAGTATCTGGGATGATATGAATGGTGTGAGATTCTGGAATGATGATGTTTTGTGGTTCATGATTATTGAGAGGAATTGTTATGCTTGGTATATCTAGGGTTATTTCAGGCATCTGTTGTTCAGAGTTTACAACAGTATTTAGATTTTCTGGTTGGGGAGAATTATTAGATGGTTCATACTGATCAAGGTCAGAAAGAACTTGAGAAAGTTCTGGCTGAGTTTGAGCAGTAGAGGTGGAAATGGGATTAATCATAGTTTGATTAGTGGTTGTGGTGGTGAGAGTTTCCATGTTAAAATCATCAATGGTTTGGAGTGAGTGATGTTAATAAGGTTGTGAGGAGGGAGTTGGTTCAGATGTTGATAGAAGAATGGATTCAACGATAGAAATGAAAGAAGAAGTACCTTATTTCTTAGCAAATTTAGGAGTCTTGTTAGAAGTTCCTACAACAACTTTCCTTTTCTTTGTCTTTTTGAGGTTCACATCTGGTGTAGGAGGAAGATTGTGACTATCAATTTCTGGAGAAATACCAGCTCTTTTGCATGTATCTAGATACCCAATGATGACTTTAGGATGATCATGTTGAGTGAACATGGGAAAGTCATCCAGATGAATTCTTCTTGTTGAGACGGCTTCCTTGACAACTTTGATTCGATCCTTTTTTATGTGATCTATGATCTTCATCTTCTTGAGGTTCTTAGCATTAAGGGTTTTTCCAACACACGTTTCCAGCTCACTTAATTGTTGGGATTCACTCAGATGTTCTATCATCTTGTTCTCTGTTAGAACATCAGAGATTAGCTTTCCCAAAGGAATCCAATCTGTCTTGGTCTTCTCTTCTTCCATTGTCTCCTTTACCACTGTTTTCAGATAGTTGGACAGAAGATAAGGTTGACTCTAAGTCCAGTAGATATGTAGTACAAAAGGTACTGTTGATCAATGTTGATGTAGTCTAGAGAGCTTGTCTATTTTTCTGTGATGAATGCACCCTAGAATAATTCTTGCCCAGATTCTGAGATAGTCCTTCAAATCTTTGATTTTGTTTGAGTGCAGTCCATGAAAAAATATCTCTTGAGAGAATTTTTTCAAATCATATCTTCTTTCAACCATGTCCCGACACTTGACTCCAGTTCCATCATGTCCAAGAAGAGTTGCAATCATTTTCTCAGTAATGATAATCTTCTACCCCATTATAAAGGAGGAAACTTGGAGTTTTGAAACTTTTGCATGAATCCAAAATTCCTTGACCAAGGTTGGGAAAACTGGACCAACCAATCTGTCGAAGAACTTAGTCCAACCTTGAGTTTCAACATCACGAACAAGATTAAACCCATTTTCTTGAATACTCTTGAAATCTACCATGAGTTCATAGATAACTTCAATATTTTTGAACGGTGTGAGGAGAGTTCTTTCTGGTTCAGTGTAGTTATCTTCATTAGGACTGGAATTTGCTGCAGGGTTGGAGTTTGTATGATCGAGATCTTATGTAGCTTATTGTTGAGAAGAGGAAGCCATTGTTCACACATAGGTTTTAGGGTTTTGAAACGAAAGAGAAGAAATTGCAAAGAAGGAATGAGTATGTGAAGGTAATGGTGAAGTGATTGTGTGAACACGTATAAATAGGAAAAGAGGAAAACATGGGATAAATCACAATTAATACATTTAAACATCATGATTAAAAGCATTTAATGATTTCTAAAAAGCGAGAGGCGTCAAAGTATTCAAAACAGCTATCGATGTGACTCGCGCCTCAATGCATCAACTCAAACGTTTTGACCAACCATAGTTTGACACGTGTTCAAACTTCGAAGTTTGACATTACATTTTGGTTGATAAATGTTGATATGGTGAACTGCTGACACTATCTTGATATGAAATGTTTGCCTTACGTTCAGATCTTCTAGATAGTTTCTGAGTCAATCTTCCTTCTCACTTCTAAAGAACAATTGCTCATATTGTTCACATTAGAAAACAATAATCAGAACATTTTGAAGATTAAACATGTAGAGATTAAGACTTTTCATTCTGGACAAGATTCCATAGTGAGATGTTTTGAATGAAATTAAATCTATCTTCAGCAAGGGGTTTTATAAAGATATCAGCCCATTGATGGTCTGTATCTATGAATTTTAAGAAAATGATCCCCTTCTGAGTATAGTCCATAATGAAATGGTGTTTAATTTCTATATGTTTGACCCTAGAATGTAAAATAGGATTTTTAGAAAGGCAAATAGCCGAAGTATTATCACAGAGGATAGGAATGTTACCCTCGTATATATGATAATCTTTGAGCTGACTCTTCATCTAGAGCATTTGAATACTGCATCCAGCTGCAACTATATATTCAGCTTCAGCAGTTGATAGGGCTATGGTGGATTGTCCTTTGCTGGACCAAGATATCAAGTTGTCTCCCAAAAAATGGTAGTTTCTAGAAGTACTTTTTCTTTCTATTCTTTCTCTAGCAAAATCAGCATTGCAATACCCTACTAATTTGTATTCTTTGGATTTTCTATAACATAGACCAAGATTAGTAGTACCTTTCAGATACTTGAAAATTCGCTTAACTACTGTTAAGTGAGATTCTCTAGGATTTGATTGGAATCTTGCACATAAACAAACACTATATAGAATATTAGGTCTCAAAGTGGTTAAGTAAAGGAGATAACCAATCATACATCTGTAGCGTACTTTCTAGAATGCATTGGTGTTTTTGCTAGCGTACTTTCTAACATGTCAAATTTTTTCAAAAGTTCTTTAACATATTTGCTTTGATGTATAAAAGTTCCTTCTGGAGTTTGATTAATTTGAATACCCATAAAGAACTTGAGTTCTCCCATCAAACTCATTTCAAATTCTGCTTGCATAGACTTAGCAAATTCTTTGCCGAGGGAGGCTTTAGTAGAACCAAATATAATATCATCTACGTAAATCTAACATATCTGAATATCATTTTTAAAAGTTTTACAAAATAAGGTTGTGTCCACTTTCCCTCTGATAAAATGTTTTTCAAAGAGAAAGCTACTAAGACTTTCATACTATGCTCTAGGAGCTTGTTTCAGACCATATAACGATTTCTTAAGTTTATAAACATATTTTCAAATCCAGGGGGTTGGTGCACATAAACTTCTGCATCAATATAGCATTTTAAAAATGCACTCTTAACATCCATCTGATAAAGAGTGATGCCATTATTTACAACAAATGAAATTTATAGTCTAATAGATTCCAACCTGGCAACTGGAGCAAAGGTTTCAGTATAGTCTATTCCTTCTTGTTGACTATAACCTTGTGCAACCAGTCGTGCTTTGTTTCTAACTACTTCACCTTGTTCATTTAGCTTATTTCTGAAGACTTACTTGGTTCCAATGATATTGAATCCTTTTTGTTTAGGAACTAGATCCCATACATCGTTTCTGGTAAATAGATTAAGTTCTTCCTACATGGTAAGTATCCAATCATTGT
Organism: Vicia villosa; assembly: GCF_029867415.1. Classification (NCBI taxonomy): domain Eukaryota; kingdom Viridiplantae; phylum Streptophyta; class Magnoliopsida; order Fabales; family Fabaceae; genus Vicia; species Vicia villosa. The sequence goes on along the minus strand of NC_081183.1, from coordinate 22,951,860 downwards.
CTTGAAGTGCTTCATCTATGGTAGTTGGTTCCATCAGAGATACCAATCCCATGAGAGACTCTTCAACTATTTTGAATGTAGATCTAGTTCTGATCGGATCATCCTTCTTTCTTAGAATCAAGTTTTCAGAATATGTTGATCTGCTTCTTGACTGTCTTTTCTGAATGGGTTCGTCAAAGGTTTCTGTAGCATTGGTACTGACTGAACTCATGTCTTTTTTTTGAGCTTTTGGGTTCATAAGCTCTTTCTTCAGTACCTGTAATTTGAACTTTGATATATGCAAAAAATTTCAACCTGCTTTGACTTTTGAGGGCCGAGCTTATCATCAAATATGACATTTATAGATTTTTCCACAATTCGTGTTTATGTGTTATATACTCTATGACATTTTGAACATTCAGAGTATCCTAACATGAAACACTTTTTTGCTTCAGAATCAAACTTGTTCAGATGTTCTTTAGTATTTAGAATATTACAAGTACATCCAAAGGGATAGAGATAAGAAATGTTGGGATTTCTGTTCTTCCACAGTTCATATGAAGTCTTTTCCATAATAGGTCTTATAGAGATTCTATTCTAAATGTAGCACATTGTGTTAACTTCCTCTGCTCAGAAGTGATTAGCAATGCTAGTCAAATTGATCATGGTTTTGGCCATTTATTGCAATGTTCTATTCTTTCGTTCTACAACTCCGTTTTGCTGGGAAGTTGGACAAGATAAATCATGAGAAATGCCATTTTCATTCAAAAAAATTCAAAACTTTTATTCTCAAACTCACCATCATGATCACTTCTGACTTTTACAATTCTAAACTCTTTTTCATTTTGAACTTGATTGCAGAAGATAGAGAACACAGAGCGTGACTCGTCCTTGTGTCCTAAGAACTTTACCCATGTCCACCTGCTATAGTCATCTACAATCACCAATCCATACTTTTTGCTACTGATAGATGCATTTTTCACTTGTCCAAACAAATATATATATATATATATATATATATATATATATATATATATATATATATATATATATATATGCAGAAGTTCTAATAGTCTAAAGGTAAAAACAACATTTTTTGATTTAAAGTAAAGTTTTGCAAACTTGGCTTTTTGACATGCTTCACATAGAGCATCTGAATTGAACTTCAAATTTGGAAGTCCTCTGACCATATTGAGTTTGTTAACTTGACATATTCTTCTCATACTAACATGCCCCAATTTATGTGCCAAAACCATTGCTCATTGTTAACATACATAAGGCATTTTACATTCTGACTTTTCAGTTCAAAAATTTTAATCTTATAAATGTTGTTATTTCTCTTACCATTAAATATAATTGATCCATATTTCTGACTATCAGCTTTACATGACTTTTGATTAAAGATTATATCATAATCGTTGTCACTTAATTGACTTATGGATAACAAGTTATGCATTAATCTATCTATCAAAATAACAATAGTCATAGAGGGAAGTGTACCATTACCAATAGTTCAAGAGCCATTTATTTTTTCTTTCTGATTGCCTCCGAACCTACGTATCCCATATTTTTAAGTTCCAAGATTTGGAACATGTGCTTTCTTCCCGTCATATGTCGAGAGCATCCGAGTCCAGGTACTAAGACTGGTGTTTCAACTCTGCTGCTAAGGACATCTGCAACATCGAGAATTTTATCCTTAAGTACCCATATCTTTTTGGGTCCTTTTTGGTTAGAGTTTCCAAAATTGTGATTGGATTTTGATTTTAGAGAAGATTTTACAGAATATGATTAACTAGTATATTTTATATCATGTGTGTGTCCAAACGTTAAATGTGAGTTTAGAGGTGTGTGTTTTATGACCATGTCATCTAGTTGTTTAGGTTGATATGGTTCTTCCCCTCTTGGTTTCACATATCCTATACCTTTTCTGTCGTTCCTACAAACTCCATAGATCATTGAAACCATCTTGCTTCTATCTATGTTTCTAGATAGAAATTTTTGAAAGCTATAATCATATTCTTTTATGATGTCACCAGAACTAGTTAGAACTTCTGAGACAGATTCTTTCTAATCCTTTTGTAATTCATTTTTAATAGAGTATTTTTCATTTTCAAGTTTAGAAATGGTTTCCTTTTGCTCAAAATTTTGTGCTATTAGTTTCCTAGTTTCTTCAGTCTCAGATACTAGACCATGTTTCAAGTTCATGTATTTGATTTGAAGTTGCTGATATTTTTCTAGAATTTCAGACAAACTATCTTCTAATTGAGATCTCGAGAGTTTAGAAAATAACTCTTCTGCGTCTGGTATAGATTCAGATTTTGATGAATCTTTATCATCTGATACATTGGCCATTAATGCTATATTGGCTCGTTCATCTTCTGATTCAGATTCTACTTCAGAAGATTTTAAGTCATCCCATGTTTCCATTAGACTTTTCTTCTTTTCTTTGACAAACTTCTTCTTTGGCTTTTCTTTCTGAAGTTTGGAACAGTCGCTTTTGTAGTGACTTGGCTCTTTGTATTCATAATAGACAACGTCCTTGTTGCTTGACTTTCTGTGGCTAGAGGATGATTCAGAGAGATTACATGATCTCTTAGAGTTTATCAATTTCCTTTGTCTATGCTCCCATAGTTGATGGAATCTTCTGGAGAGAAGAGATAGCTCGTTTTCTTCTGATGAGGATCCACCAGAATTCTCTTCTTCTGCCTGAAAAGCTTTAGTTTCATATTTTTTATTAGATTTAAGTGCAAGTGACTTACCATTCTTCTGGGGCTCATCTTCTTCTAGCTCAATCTCGTGACTTCTTAAGGAGAAAATAAGTTCCTCTAATGAGGTTTGTTCAGATCTTTGGCTAGCTTTAAGGCTGTGACCATAGGTCTCCACTTCTTGGGTAAACTTCTGATGATTTTCTTTCCATGATCTACAGTGGAGTAACCTTTTCCAGAACCTTTAATCCAGCAACTAGAATTTGAAACCTTGAAAACATTGTCTCAATTGTTTCATCTTCTTCCATCTTGAATGCTCCGTACATCTGAATGAGTTCCAGGGCTTTGGTCTCTTTGACTTGTGTGTTACCTTCATGCGTCATTCTTAATGATTAAAAGATATTCTGAGTTGAATCTCTGTTGGTGATATTCTCATACTCAGTGTATGAGATAGCATTCAGAAGGATCATTCTAGCCTTCTGATGATTTCTAAAATCTTTCTTTTATTGACCTTTCCTCTTCTTTATTTCAATCTTCTGAATGCTTGCATCAACTAGATGAGTAGAGACATCAATCACCATGTCCCAAAGATTAGTGTCATAACCAATAAAGAAACTTTCCATTATGTCTTTCCAGTAATCAAATTTTTTACAATCAAAGATCAGAGGTCTGGCGCTGATTCTGTCTTTCTCGTCATAGTTGTTGTTGTTGTTAATTTGAACCTGTTCTTCCATAGTGTTTTTCTGATAGGATTTTTTTCTGACACGATTAAGTGTTAGCACCCAGGACCAAGTGCTCTGATGCCAATTGAAGAATCAAAAAACACAATAAATGGAGTTTGAATTGGGGTTTTCAAAAATTAGAACAATGTAACACGTTGGTTATCCTGGTTTGCTTGAAATCAAAGCTATTCCAGTCCACCCTACCAAGTGATTTCGCCTATCTCAATCGAGGTCTTAATCCACTAATCAAAACTTGATTATAAAACACAAAGACAACTGTTAACGTCTTCTTGAGATCAAACCACAACTTGGTTTCTCAAGGAATAGACAGCTCTAAAAAAATTACTTAAGGTGTTTACAATTGCTTCTAACAAGCTGTATCACAACAGTGATGTTTACACAAAACTATAGCACAAGAATTTAAGAGATAAAATAATATGAAATGATTTTGAGCGCTCTTGATATTGCGTTCGTGAGAGTTGTACTATAATCCATCTGCTTAGTCTCCTTTATATATAGTTGATTCAAATATCCGTTGGAGACATATAATATTCTTTTGGAATGTTGATGATTAAAATTTTAATGTCCTTTCCAAAAATACAGATGCAATTCTTAGTCATAATGTTTCAGCCGTTACTTTCTTGATCTTGTATTTAATGCAATATTTTGGGTCATCAAAACTTCAGGTTGATGATTACGTTGAAGCTTCTTCGTTCTTTCTGAACTTCCTTATCAAAGTATAACTTGCAGCTTGTTCAGTGGTGCTTTTAACATGATCAGCATCAGAACTTATTTTACAAAATTAAGATAAATTATTATGCATGGTTTGAAGAAATATGTCTGGCACTCCAAGACAAACTTTCAACATATATCAACATACAAGTAACACAAATTATATAAATTTATATATTAAGGTTTTTTTTAATTGCATAAAACTGAAGTTTAAAATTGGCTTTGGTTTCAAAATAAAATAACCGTTACTTATGAATTAATACTTGAGTCAATTTGAGAATATATGTAAAAGATAAGTCTACAGTAAGTAACAGTAAAGCCAAAAAAGTTATGTTAAACCAAAATAAATTACGTAATAATAGATTTGTATATAAAGTCATTAATCTGGAAAACATTATGATAGAAATTCAAGGAAGTACTCGTATATAAAGTACTTGTATAGAAATTCAAGGATATGGTGGAAACAGTACGGTGTATGGTTGAAACAGTACAATAAACACCATATTCCATAATTTATAAACATTGTATATATGAAGAATTTTCTAGAGTCATATATATTATATATTAAATATCATTCAGTAATCAATATATAATATCCATCCAAAACAAAAATCTTGATTTAATTATGTACTGATTCTAGTAACAAGAATGATAATATATTTTTTTCTTAATTTCAAAAGATTAACAAAACTTACCCGAATTAAAGATATTGATTGTCGTTATTCTTTTTATTTGGATTTTCTCTCGTCTTCCTGACGCTTGAAACTGAAGCCTCGACAGTCATTATTGAATCTACTATAAGATTGTTATTTTCTGAATTCATAATGAATTATTTATAGGCCACATTGGTATTGTTTCACAAGGTAGCGACCCTTGGTGAAACAATCTCTCTTATCAAAAGTTACAAAGCTTGGCCAAGAGTTGCATGTTTTCATTCTGCAACACTTCATGAAGTGTTGTCAACTTTCGAATTCAAAACTAACATATTTTCCTTGTCATTTTGGAACACTCTCATATTATTAATTATTATTAATAATTTATAACATAAGCATGACCCTTCATGGAAGGGCATGAGATTCTAAACTTGAATAAGCATGACTCTTCATGAAAGGGCATGTAATTCATATAATAAAGGTCCCCAATTGTAGATACTAAAAAATATTATAGAATATTTATTCTTTTCATCCCATCAAGATCATTATCTTCTCATTAACATTTCATGGATCCTAAAGGTATGCTTCCGCTTTATATTTCATCATGAATTGAGTATGGATTAATGAAGAAAATTCCCAACAAGTGGTATCAGACTCACCTATACTTGATTCATGTGTGAATTTTGATAGTTATTGATATTAGAGTTTCAAATTTTAATTATTGTGAATTACTATAATTCATCACACACTTTTGATTTTATTATTATTATCATTTACTAATGAATATAAAAGATTACGTTAATTGAGTTTGAATTGAATAAATTGTTATATATATATATATATATATATATATATATATATATATATATATATATATATATATATATATATATATATATATATATATATATATATATATATATATATATATATATAAAGTCATGAATGAATATGGATGGTGCTTCATATCCTTTTTATTTTTTACTTCCTAAATGAACAATGATGATACGCATTACTAATACTTATATATGAATTATGATTGAATTATTTTTTAGACAATTGCAAAGCAATTGAAAATAGTATCACTTATGCATTTGGTTTAGTGAGATAGCCTACGAGTTGGCTATACTGGTTTGCGAAGCCATGCGTCCTTTCAATTTTCTTATGTTCAAATTTTGTTTAGAATTTATATATATATATATATATATATATATATATATATATATATATATATATATATATATATATATATATATATATATATATATATATATATATATATATATACCCGTGCGAGGCACGGGTTAAAAATTCTTATGTTAAAAAAATATTTTATAATTATTTATAATTTATAGATAAAGTTATATTAACATTATAATCTGTCTATGTTATTAGTTGCACACAATTTTTTTATCAATAATAAACTATATTTTGTTTATAAAAATATCTTTATTACTTAAAATTTTAATTTATTTAACTATAAAACAATTTTTTTTTAATTTTTAAATTATGATGCTAATTTAAAAATAATAGATTTTGTTAATTTTTTTTGGTAAGTTAACAAAAAAATCATTTAGTTTTTAAATATATAACATCAATTAAGAAATTAAAACGAAAATCTTTTTTAAAGTTGCTCGATACGAAATAAATAAATATGATCTCATTTTAAGATTGACATTCATTTCTCAGAAACAATTTATATGAAATCAACTTAAAATCAATTTATATGAATAAAATGATAAAGATTAGAATCAAATAACAGAAATTATAGAAATTAAAAGTTTAAATTTTTGTATTATGTTATGATTTGAAGAGATTTAGTTTTTGGAAAATAAACTTAGTTTTATTATTTCATGTTTGGAATAATTTATAAGATTTAAAATGTCAAATGAAAAGGTTTTAAGTAATTTAATATTAGTTTGTCAATCTCAGAGTTCAGCATTGGTTACAACAAGTATTATATAGCTAGCTAGAGTCATTGAAAACTAACTAACTAACTAATATCTTAACCAACTAACTAACTATAGAAAGTTAGTTATGAATGGTTTGTTACACGTGGCTTTCTTCTGTATTGACTATGTCATTTACACCCCCTCAAGCTGAAATGGATGTCAATCATTCCAAGCTTGGATTGCAAATGGTTAAAAGGACCTGAATGCAAGGATTTAGTGAATATATCTGCAACTTGAACTTGAGTTGTGATTGGCATCAAGTGTATGGTGTCGTCAAGAACTTTTTGACGTATAACGTGGCAATCTATCTTAATGTGCTTTGTGCGTTCATGAAACACCAGATTTGCAGCAATATGCATGGCTGATTTGTTGTCATAGTAAAGAATGATGGGAAGTCTGGATGAAATGTGAAAGTCATGAAGGAGTGAAAGCAGCCAAACTCCTTCACATGTGGCATGTGCTAGGGCTTAATATTCAGCCTCAGAGGAAGATCTGGAAATAACAACCAATTTCTTGCTCTTCCAACTAATAATTGAGTCGCCAAGAAAGAAACAAATGTCGGATGTGGAACGACGAGTATCGGGGCAAGCTCTCCGGTCTGATTTAGAGAAGCCGGTGAGGCGTAAAGCAGAAGAAGATCTGAAGAGCAAACCCTGACCAGGATTGTTTTTGAGGTATTTCAACACATGAAGACCATCAAGCATGTGTTTGTCTGTTGGATTGGCAAGAAATTGGGATAATTTGCTTACAGCATAAGCAATTTCTAGGCGAGTGTGTGTGAGATATAACAAACGACCAAGTAATCTTCTATATGTGGATGATTCAGAAATTGGAATACCAAAGGCTTGGTGCAAGTGAAGATGAGGTTGCATGGGTGTGGCATAAGGTTTGGCACCAAGAAGGCCAACATAAGTAATCAAATTAAGGGCATATTTTCTTTGGCAAATACATATTCCTTGTGTTCTGCGAGCAACCTCAAAACCTAGGAAGTATTTGAGGGTTCCTAAATCTTTAATGCTAAATTTAGCATCTAACATTGATTTGGTGCGTGTGATTTCCTCAATATCAGTACCACCCAGAACTATATCATCAACATAGACCAAAATCATAGTGAAACCTTGAGCTGATTGTTTGGTGTAAAGAGAATAATCTGCCTTGGACTGCAAGTAATCTGATGCTATATGAGTAACAGATAATTTGGTGTTCCACTATCGACTAGCATGTTTTAAGCCATAAAGGAAACGTTGTAGCTTGCAGACAAGGTCAGACTGTGGTAATTCTAGACCTAGAGGAGCCTTCATGTATACTTATAAACCCCGCAGCCATTCAATAAAATAAACTCAGAGTAACATGAACAAGGGTTCCACATTTTCAATTAAATTAAAAACAAAACATCATACGTCATTGTAATGCATTCACTAAGGAACAATTTATCATAATTCATAACATCTCATGTTAACACAGCGGAAAATTCATCGTACGGATAAGTATAACATCTTTGATACTATATCTCACAAAATAACTCAAAACAATAAATGTAGTCATCAAAATTATAAACTCAAAACTCGCGTCCCCTAGTGTTACATTATCAGAGCATGACACCTGACGCTATACTAAACACATCGACTTATGAGCTAATTCTCACCAAGTCAAAAGCCGCTATCCTCAATCCGAAAAATGACAATATGTAAGGGTGAGTCTCATTCACAATTAACAAATATTATTGGGTCATAAACAATAACGCATCATAGTTATACTATTCACCCAATTGTATTATATTCAGATATTTAGACAATTCACCAATCACACAATCAACACATCATCAAACCATAACACTGAAACACATTCAATCATGTTATGAAAATTGTGCATATGAATGAATTGACACTATGCATGTGGTACCAACATCATCAATGGGGATAACCCACCAACCGATCCAACATCATCAAGATACGGCCCTGCAAGCACAAATTCCACACAATGAGAATTATGCCCTTCACTGATCCATACCAATCATCTGGATACAACCCTCAACAAATGATTATGAATGAATGCAAACATATATAATATACTAATGCCATCGTCGATCCGATGAACAACATCGTCTCATATCCAAATTATCACCATCATCACCGTCATCATCATCAAAGAATGTTTATGTAAATTAGAATCATTCAAATACAATCCAATCATCATTCAACATAAAGGTTATTTCATAAGGTTCATCATACTCGAAACGGCACACAAAACAGGCTCACGGTTCAAAAGTTACGCATCATTAAACTTTCAAAAATCACAAAACGGAAAATTCTGCACACAAGCCTGCCCATACGCGTATGACCACATCCATATGCGTATCGCACCATCCCATACGCGTACCATATGCGTACCAGCAGAAGGCTACATTGCGACGGGACAGGGCAGCGTACCATACGCGTACGACCCTTGGAAATGTCCCTTATACGCGTATCATACGCAAATCACCAGCGCCTTCCCAAAACCTGCAATCGTACCAGTCCGTTTTCCACTCTTTTCCACCACTAACAGCCTGCGATTTTGAGTCTAAAACAGTATTTTTACACACGTTAACTTATAGGATTCATCCAACTTCATCAATCTATTATCCTATATCAGTTTTACACATAAAAACCTAACTTTCTACTCAATTATTTAGAAAACCCATATCTTCAGATTAGTTTTCATGGATGAACACAACAACACATCAATAAACACCATATTCATACCATAACATCAATCAAAACACAATTAGCATATAATTCAACATGGGTAACATCAATTATATAATTCCCCTCAAAATCATCCTAAACCCCAATCTAACATATAACCAAATTGACATAAACAATACATCTAATCAGCCCTATCATCTATAACACGATAAGAGATGCTAACCGGAAGAGTCTCCCCTTACCTTAGCCAAAGATTCTTGATTGGTCCTCTTCCTCTTCTGTTCCTCTTTCTCGTATCAACTTCTCTATTCCTCTATTCACCTTTCACGTCTAATCTTTCTTTTCTCCCAATTCCTTATTTTTATGAAAAATAGACTTATAATTAGAAAAAGGGCTTTACTAACATAACACACCCCCTTCTTACTAGTACCACGTATGGCCCAATGCCATAACTAAACTTTTCCAGTAATTTCACAAAACCAAAATAATTCTAATTATTAATTTAAATTCCAATTAAATTAAAATTAGAAAATACGAGTGTTACATTAACTACCAACAAAAATTTGATTTCAATATCTTCGATTGAAGTCCCTTAGGATATTGGTCAACTTAATTCCACTGAGATTGTTCATTCTTAGACTATTGTTACTGCTATTGAAGATGTTGCTACTACTGGTGGGACTCATAATATTATAGAAACTCCATAATAACATTTGTTGAATTATTTAACTCTCTTCTCACTCGTGTACAATTTCTATATCACCTTTCTATCTGATTTATTAAGGATAAATTAGGCCCAAATAAATGGCTCACTAGTCTATATCCTTCTAATTTGAATATGATTGTGATTGCTTTTTGTCTCACACTCACATTATCGTAGTGAGTTTAAAGGGAATTTTTTGACGTAGAAAGTAATTTTGCCCATGATCCTTTTGAAGTTAAAGATATCCATGACTTGAATAAAAAATAGAGATTATCTTTTATTCAATTTTTCATGTGACATCTACCACTAATTACAAGAAAAATTAAATGAGTAGATGCATTTTCTTAAAAATACGTGAAAAACAACATAAAAACTATATTTAAAAGGGAACTAACTTTAACTAGAAGAACTATAAAGGTAAGGACTTGGAGGAATTTCAACATTAACAATCCCTTCCAGCATTAACAAAACATTTTTCATTGGTGGCCTTAGAGATGGATCTTCTTGAGTGCACCAAATAGAAATTATGACAAACTTTTCCAATTTGCTGATATCATTTACTACCTCGTAATCGTTTTCGAGAAGAATGTCCATTCTTCCAGCCTTGTAGCAATCATATGCCCAATCAATTAAAATCCTTTTTTCTTCACTAACGTTATCATCCTCAACATTTTTCCTACAACAAATAATCTCTAGTAGCAACACACCAAAACTATAAGCATCAACCTTAGCAGTGATCGGAGCACTCCTAAACCAATCGGGTGCAACATAACCTTTGGTTCCTCTAATTCCAGTTTTTGTGTGACTTTGATTTATCAATAACAGTTTTGCAAACCCAAAGTCAGAAATCTTAGCATTGTAATCATCATCTAGAAGTATGTTTTGTGGCTTTATGTCACAATGGATGATTTGGGTGCAACATTCCTCATGCAAGTAAACAAGACCCCTTGCAATTCCAATGATAATCCAAACCCGTTGGTTCCAACTTGGTTTCAAAGGGGTGAAAATGAAGCTTGCTAGAGTACCATTACTCATTAACTCATACACCAAAATTCTGTGTTGTTCCTCACTACAATACCCATGAAGGCGAACAAGATTCCTATGATGAGTTTCAATTATCACATTCATTTCAGTTTGAAATTCTTTATCACTATCTTGGAATAACTTGTCTAGTTTCTTAACAGCCACACAAACATCTGCCTCTATTGTTCCTTTATATACAATGCTACAAGACCCTCTTCCTAATTCTTCTCTAAAGTTGTTTGTTATTTCTGTAATTTCCTTAAAGGTGAAAATTCTTAAGTTTTTGTCAACAATACTCTTGATGGATACACCACTTTCGGTCTTCTTATGTTTTTTCCAAAAAACTATTGCACCAACCAATGTTGAAATCACAAAAATAATTGATATCACAATAATCAAAGTTTCATGAACTTTCTTCATTTTTGTTTTGCCATTATCTTGATCGTCCATCTCACTGGAGAAGGATGATGGAGTCTCAGTTTTATCTATTTTTATGAAATAAGTTCCTCTTACTGTCAACTCTTTTCTCCCATGTAAGAGTGGCAAATTATTCTTCCAACAAGAACTTCCATTGAAAAAAGCCAACACACATAAGCAATCTTGCAAACAATAATCCTTGCAGTCTTCAAGAGTACAAGAATTGCATGTTTTATATTCAGATTTAGGCCAATAAATGTTGGACAATCTCATCATCAAATATGCATCCTTATGTGAAACATTATGCCTACTTGGACAAATGATTTGGACATTTTGTTTGCAACCACCATATCTGTTGTTTGAATCAATTAGAGAATAACCTTTTAGACATGTACACATTGTCCTTTGATCATATCGAAGGTTGCAAATACTATTTATTCCACAAACACCTTTACCATTGTTAAAATTATCATTCGAACACATGTTCTCAGGTATTGTCTTCGCAACTAACCAACTCGTAACATTTTTTAGATATTTAGGAAAATATGACAAGGTAAATACTCCATCATAATTGATTGTTGCTTTGTAGTAGAAGTCATCATTTAAAAATGTCTCATTTCGGTTGCCGATGATAGAAAACTTTGAGCTATTTTTTTTCGATATGTATAATTCATATTTGTCAAATATAAGTTTCTGACCAACATTTGCAGATTTATTATACGGGTCAACTGTGCGACTATCATAGTAAGCCTCAAATTGAGCATTAATGTTTGTATTTGAAGGAAAACTTACACGATTGAGCACAACATCCCCACTTTCTTGTAGGCAAAGTTCAAACCTTCCTCGTGAAAAATTGAATTCTCCTTGTCGAGAATGAAGAGAGTTGTTCAAATTTAAAGCTTGACCAGGAACTAATGTGTCAGTAAAATGATTGTAACTTTCCCATAATACAACAAAGTTTTGGTCTCGTAACTGAAAATTTCCATCATCCTTCATTAGACCTCTTGAAATTCTACCCAAATTAAAATTTGATGATCTCCATATCTCTGAACCTTTAGGGCTAGTAAGTACCAACCCAAAAGAATTACTTAATACCAATCTAGATCCCTTAGGAGCAAGGTTGTCTCCATTAGCATACCAAATAATTGAATCATTTTGTATTTTATGGTACCATATAGCCAGTAAAAAAAGTTCATTAGGAAGTTGGTAAAACCCAAATGCAAAATCTTCTAAAGGAGATAGCCATCGAGTTGGTCCATTGCCAGCAATGAGTGAGTCACCTACACTTACACTTTGATTCAATGATCCCGCGCTACAATTTAAAATAATATAAAATTAATAACCTAAAGAAAAACAACTAAAAATAAATATCATTTTACATTTTTAATGAAATTAGAGGATTAAAAATTTGCATGATCTTACCTGGAAGCTGGGCAAAAGATAATCTTGAAAAACTTAGTTTGACAACTAAATGTGTTTGTTCCATTATTATAAGCCGGACAAATAGTACTTAAATTCATAGGGCATCCAACACTTATGCAATTCAAATTCTCTCCAGAAAAATTCACAGGAGTCACTGCTATGGGAATGTTGAAACGTTCAAGCACATTAATGTTATAAAAGTAAGTTCCATTATTGCTTGAACGAAATTCGGCTAGTGTAGCATGTGGCACACCTCGATTTCCATCGCATGATACCTTCCCAGTTCCACAATCGCCAGTACGACATGTAAAATTTCCTTCTGTATCATTACAGAAAGTTCGGCCCCATAAGTAGCCATTCCATCCGAAAGGAGTTATGACTGTGTTGTGATCGCCCGTCTTTAAACCGTATTTAAAAATTTGAAAATTTATATTTCCACTGGTAGGAAATACAGCTGGCCACACGGTAACGTTGCATTCGTTGCGTAGATTGAATCCCAATTGATCTAAGTAGTCATGAAAATAAAAATCATTAATTGCTTAACCCCTTGCTCCAATATACGCATAGCACAATCCAAAGAAATAAAAGAATGAGTTGCTCCAATATCAATAATCGCAACTAAAGGTGTGCCACGAATGAAACACGTACCTTTAATCAATCTGTCTTCTAGAGTAGTCTCTGACCCGGTCAAAGCAAAAACCTTTCCTCCCGATTGGTTCTTCTTTGGCTTGGTATAATTTGGACTAATGTGACCCTCTTCACCACAGTTGTAGCAAGTCACAACCTTCTTCTTACAGTCAGCAGCAATGTGGCCCACTTGGTCACACTTGTAACACTTCTTCTGATCAAGCTTACACTCGTTCCTACGATGTCCCATCTCACCACAATTATAACATCTGATACGAGCACTGGAATCTCCCCCAGTGGGTTTCTTCCAATCAGCAAACTTGCCTCTACCATATGGCTTACCTCTATCCATAGGCTTCTTACCCTTTCTGTCAACCAACTCGCGAGAGTGGGATGACTTCAGCTTGATGTTATCTTCCTCAAAAATCCTGCTACAGTTTACTAAGTCAACAAACCTCCGAATCCTTTGATATCTAATGCCTTGCTTGATCTCATCACGAAGGCCATTCTCAAATTTGACACATTTTGAGAATTCACTAGCTTCATCATTGTTGTAGTGAACATAGTACTTTGCCAACTCAACAAACTTTGCAGCATACTCTAGTACCGTCATATTACCTTGCACCAGCTCCAGAAATTCGATTTCTTTTTTGCCCCTAACATCCTCAGGGAAGTACCTTCTCAGAAATTCCCTTTTGAATATAGCCCAAGTAATTTCTATACCATCAGCATCCAATTCAGCTCTGGTTGCCAACCACCAGTCATCAGCTTCTTCAGACAGCATATGTGTGCCATACCTCACCTTGATATTCTCAGCACAATCGATGACTCTGAAAATCCTCTCGATCTCCTTTAGCCATTTCCGAGCACCCTCGGGATCATGCGTGCCTTTGAACAATGGAGGATTGTTCCTCTGAAAATTCCCTAGTTGCCTATCAGCACCAATCCCTGCTCCTCCGGCATTACCTCCCAGCACACCAACAATCATGCCCAGAGCCTCAGCGATAGCATCATCATTTCTTCCTCCTCTTCCAGCCATTGTTCTGCTTAAATCACAAACCATTCAGTCAGAACAAAAGTATCGACAAATAACTCGTATTAGTCGCATACACAGGAAAACTGACACTAAGACTCTGGTCACAACGACCGACTATGCTCTGATACCACTATTGTAACACCCCTTGTAACACCCGTATAATTTTAATATTAATTTAATTGGAATATTGAATTAATAATTAGAATTATTAAGGATTTTGTGAAAATAATGGAAAAATAATGGTTTATGGAATTTGGGCCATGTGAGAAAATAGTAAAAGAATGGGTGTGATATAGTAAAGCTTTTACTAACTTTATTATTATTTTCATAAAAATAATTGGGATTGGAAAAGAAAGAAAGAACGTGAAAGACTGAAGGTTTTGGGAACACGAAGAACGTGAAGGAGAACTGAAGAGGAAGAGACCAAAGATCAAGAATTTGGCTAAGGTAAGGGGGGACTCTCCATTTAATCTCTATTATCGTATTGTGAATAATAGTATGGATTAGGAGTATTGTTTGGATTCAATAGATTCTATATTCTGGATTTATAATTTGTGTTCATCATGTGGATTGGAATTTGGACATGTTAATCCCTAATAATTGATTAGATTTAGGTTGTGATGAGTAAAATAATTGTAGAATCATAAACTGTTGATGTTGGGTGAATTCTATGTTGTTTAGAATGTGAAATTTCTGGTTTTGAGACCCAAATCGCAGGCTGTACAGATGAATTCGCGAGGAAGACGAATGGGTAAGTTGCAGATTTTTGGTAACTACTGCCTGATCGCGTACGATACGCGTAAGGTACGCGTATGGAGGGGGTGATACGCGTATGATACGCTCCACATGTGTGCATCAGGTTGCACCTTCTGTTCATATGCATATGGTACGCATATGATACCTGGTTGATACGCGTATGCCTTGATGATACGCGTATGGGTGTGTTTTGTGTGGATGAATGAATCTGCTCATATGCGTATGGTGTCTGTCTAGTACGCGTATGGCATGTTGGTACGCGTATGCGTATGTTTTGTGTGATAAACAGGTTCTACTCATACGCGTATGATACGCGTATGGTGCGTGTTTTGTGAGATTTTGGCCCTGTTGGTACGCGTATGGTACGCGTATGGCCAGCGTGACCTGCAGATTTTGCTGTTTTGTGATTTTGAAAGTTTGGCGACGTGTAACTTTTGAACTGATGAATCTGTATGAGTTATGGTTATATGATTTTATTGAATGATGCTAATATACATATATGTATGAACATACTTGTTAATGATGATGATGATGAATGATGATGAATGAGTATAAGATGATGCTACTCATAGTATGATGATGATGATAGTATGTTGTATATATGTTTGCATGCATTCACAGTCATTTGATGAGGGCTGAATCCTAATGATGAGAGGATTCAGTGAAGAGCAAGGTTCCCACTGTGTGGAATTTGTGCTGGCAGGGCCGTATCTGGATGATGATAGATCGGTCGGTGGGTTTTCCCATTGATGATGTTGGTACCACATGCATAGTGTCAGTTTCATACATATGCATGATTTTTGTATAACATGAATAATATATGTTATGCGATAACTTGATGTTGTAGATGTGAGACGATGATGTGTCTGAATATGAAACGATTGGGTGATTGATATAACTATGATATATTGTTATTTATGATGCAATAGCATTGGTTAACTGTGATGAGACTCACCCTTACTTGTTGTCATTTTCAAATTGAGGATAGCGGCGCGACTTGGTGAGGATTAGCTCATAAGTCGGTTTAGTTTTGTGTCGGTGTCATGCTCTGATAGATGTAACACTGGGAACGCGATGTTTTGAGTTTTCGATTTTGACTCCATTTGTTTATTTTGTTTGAAGTCTGATACATTAACGATGTAATGTTGACTTGATGATTCAATTCCGCTGTGTAAAACATGATATTTATGTAATAAGTTATAATCAGATGTTTTCAGTGAAAGCATGACATATGCCGAACGTGTGTTTTCTTTTATTTTCAATTGTGACACCCTTTGCATGTTTACTCTGATTTAATTTTGTTAATCGTCGCGGGTTATTAGAGGGGTGTTACAGAATTAGTGGTTAATGAAACAAAATTATTTAAGGAGAAAATGTAACTACTATTAGAGCGATTAATTAATCACATGTGCTTGGGTCTATGGTTAAAAATTAGAACAAACTGATACAAAATAAAATAAATCACATTTATTTCTATCGTGTTTTTCTTATATTTATTTTTGGAAGTGTATCTTTTTTATTTATTAAAAGTATAAAAAGACACATAATATTTGATAGAATTAACAACGTCTAATGTAACAATAATAATAAGGGAAATGCTTAATCTAACGAAGATTATTATCACGACTGCATTGCGAATGAGCTGGCATAGGATCTAGTGTTTTATTTTATTACATAAAACACTTTTTCCCATGCTTTTCTATCTTATTCTTTTTTTTGGTTACTTATTTTTAGTTTTCTTCTCCCACGTTCTACGTTAATCATGTTAGGAGAAAAAAGGGATTCACTTCTGTAAGTCTCGCATGTGTGTTTTCACATCCTACATTCCTTGCCTGATATTGGTTTAGTTTTATTTCTTCTTTGCTGAGTTTGTATGTGGTTGAAAACTTAAAGTAATTGGTCTAGTCTGGATTGAACTATAGAAGAAAGCCTAAGAAGAAATTGAAAGGAACCTGCGTATTTCATTGGACATTCCACATTGGGTTGCAGCCACTTTAATAGAAAATGTTGCATTGCCTACAAATGGGTTGAAGCATAGAAGATATTTGATCTATGAAATACCGAAACACGCTAACACTTGACACCCATGATAATTTTAAAAAAAATAATAAATTAAACAAAATTTTAAATATTGTATCTATCATCACACCTTTTTTTAAAGGTGTCGGTGCTGCGCAATGTTTGAGAAATGCTTGATAAAGGAATGACACACTCTCTTTACATCTTTCACATGGAGACTTACATTTGAACCAATTATTATTTGTATTGTGACTAATTGCTTCTCATCTACCAATAATATCCTAGTTTAATTGTTTTTTTGTACTCTTAATATGAATATGAATTGTTTCCTTCCATGCTAAATTATATGGTTAGTGTAAGAATAGGTAACGATTTAGTTGAATTACTTGTTGATCTGAATTAATTCTTGAGCTTGTACTTAGAGTGGCTAGATTTTTTTCTTGAGTTGGTTGTAAAAAATACACTTGCCCGGAAAATCAGCTATGTATTTTCTAAAATTAAAATTTTAGTATTAAAAAAGATGGTCCACATAGTTTTCACAGGAGCACAGTTATTCGTGAGATTTCAAGAATTAAACTTTCGCTAGATATAGCAGCGCTATAATAATAATAATAATAATAACAATAATAATAATAATAATAATAATAATAATAATAATAATAAATGATTTTAATTTATTTTTTACTGTAATTTTTTATTGTTTGTCAGTTTATATTTAAATTGATTTGTCACATGCCGTTTAAAAAATTAAAAATCTTTTTTACTAATTAATATGGATTAATAATATATAAGCATATATCTATCATTGTCATAGACAAAAACAAAAAGTATTGATATAAATCAAATTCAAAATATGGATCCATATAGATGTGAACCTCTCTCATACAATCACATAAATAATGATAGTTCATGTGAAGTCACATAATTCATATTTAACTTTAGTTTTGGATTTCACAATTATATAAAAATAAAAATCAAATTCTCATTCGAAACAATTACAGAGTTTTTTTCTTAGAAGTTTAATGATAGAAAATATATTTTAATATTAAATAAATAGTATGAGTACTCTTTAAGATGACTTAAAATCACCAAATTAGGCCGGTTTAATTGAAGCTTGGATGTTTGAACAATTAAAAAATTACATCACTAAATGAAAATATACTAACTTGGTAAAATATGAAATAACACATGATAGGTTATAAACAACAAATGAAATACTCATATTTTCAATTTTTCATCGAGCAATGTAGAAATTCAAAAACTTCTATACCAGAAATTTGACGAATCTCGGTGCAATATTTCTCTATTCAATTCAAAAATAAAAATAAACAGTAAAACAATTAAAAATCAAAAGAGAAGGCAGAAGATGAAGAAATAGATGGGGTGTAGATGAATTTGTACTAAAATCTTATGTGATAATGTGAATGGACGCAATAATACAATTAATTAGTGGAGTTGGAGTTCTTGGAATTGGTAACTGAAAAAACATAGTATTGAAAACAGAGAAAAATAAAAAAAAAAAATATTTAAGCGTGAGAACCTTTTTTTTTTTGAACTTTTGTTGATTGAGCGGTTCAAGTACATAGAATTAGTGGTGGAGTAATTAGTTGAAGTAATTAATATTGAATTTTAATTAATACATTAAATAAAATTTGTTGGACTGTTTACTTATATTAAAAGATATGAAATAGTAACTGCAATAAGAATAATAATTATTATAATAGTAACCCAAATATATAAATAATTATTTTAATATTGTATAACCATTATGAAATATAATAATAATTGTTCCAAAATTAATGTTTAGTAACTGTAATAAAAATAATAATTATTATAATAGTAACTGAAATATTAATAATCATTATAATATAATATAATCATTATTAAATATAATAATAATGGTTACTAATTTACTGTTTATTCACTGCAATAATATGAAATATACTAATAATTTTTTTAATAATATAACACAAAAATAATATTTAATATTAAGTATAATTAAATGATAGCATGAAAATAATCTTTAATTATTATATGCATTATGATAAAAGTATTATAACTATAAAATTAAGATTTTAAAAATTAAACACTTTTATATTTTTAAGTATAAATTTGAATTAAATTATTATTATAATAGTAATAAAAATTTAATAATAATTATTTTTAATATAATATAACAATTAAAACATATAATAATAATTGTTACTAATTTAATGTTTAATAACTGCAATAAAAATAATTACTGTTATAAAACTAATTGAAATATATTAATAATAATTATTTTTAAGATATAACATGAAAATAATATTTAATATTTAATTATAATTAAATGATAGCATGAAAATAATATTTAATTACGATATACATTATGATAAAAGTATTATAATTATGAAATCAAGATTTTAAAAATTAAACACTTATATTTATAAGTACAAATTTGAGTTAAATTAGTTATAAAGTCAAATTTCAATAAAATTAAAGATAATTTATTTTGAATCCAAAAATATATATTAGAATCTTATTTATTTTTTTTTATTTCTTAACTTTTATAAATTAATTTGATTGTAAAAATATTAAAATGACACATCATTTTTAGGTATAGGGTTGTTGCAAAAGTTGTCATCATGACAACCTTGCATTTAGATTAAGTAGATAAATCTTTTTCACTTTTTTTAAAGGAAATATTAATTTATTTAAGAGAATTTTTGACGAAATGGTATTTAAAAATATATTCTCTTTTAACTATTATTTTAATATTTTAAAAGAGAAAATATATTCTTTTTTAACAATTGGTGGTAGTGGTGTCTATTGACGGTTTGGATTTCAACTTGATATTGCGGGAGGATGCTTATTGACCAGTTTGGATCGTAAAATCTTCTGGTGTTCCAAAATTTAATGGTACGTCTTCAACTAGTTCTGAAGATTCGAGGTCCATCCCTGAGGGAAGTTCTTCTGGCGAGGATGAAGAAGGTCGTTCTTGGGATTCCCATACCACAAACCGTTTTTGGTGAGGATGAAGAAGGTCGTTCTTGGGATTCCCACTACCACCATCCCTGAAGCGATAAAGCGGCAAGCAATAAAAGTTTTGGAAATATTTATTCGAGAAATTTATCGTCTTCACAGGGACTAGCGCATTGAAATATCGTTCAACAGTTTCCGCAGTTATGAGTTTGGATTGAATAGTTAAAACATAAAAATGGAAAAGTAAATATCAACACAAAAAGAATTCATTTTTCAGAAAGAAGAGAATTATCAGGCATTACATATAATCTACTTCTCACAAACTTAAACTTATCGATCAGTTATACTCAACCTACAATACTCATCAATATCATCAAGCATCGCTCACACCCTAAGTCATTTCTAACCCAAAGTAGAGAGAACGACTATATCATCTCGGCGACGATCTCTCAGCCAACCTCAACAACACAGCAGACAACCGTATTGCTCGCGCCAACGATCTATCAACCAACACAAACAACACAGAGGCATTAAGCTTCGATACCCACGGCGAATATTAGCTCCAAAAACTATCTCTAGAGTCTAGAACTAATAGATATCCATCCCTAATCAAGATTTGTAAGGTATATGTCTATAACAACCCAAATCCAAACATAAAGCAAAAAGATTAAGGAAGACATCAATAATGATTTGTAAATCAAATTTTATACAACACCATGATCAACAAATATACATGAGTTCAAAGTAAAATCATATACAAAACCCAACCAAAGAGAAACACACAAAGAAGAAGAGAAATGAACCGAAAATATCCCGGTTTGTTAGCTCCAATTGATGATCAATCCACCTCCGATCATCCAAATGCAAGCTCCATAGTTGTTTTCTAAGGCTATGTTTGGGAGTTTGAAGGGGAGGGAGGGGAAGGCTTCCAAAAATGAAAATTTAAAAAAATATAGGAAAATATTTGACATTTTTTGAAAAAATAATTTTGTTTAGAATGATAAAAGAGTCATTATCATTACTAAATTTTTAATTTTCAGAATACTATAACAACCTAAAAGATATTTGGAAAATTTATGCAAGTCCTTCAAAACCCTTCAAAACTCTCATTCAATACAATTTTTGAGTTCCCCCATTTTATGAGGTTTTTGGTGTTATAAATAAACTCAAACCCTCCAAAACACTCCTATCCAAAATCTTTTTATCATTTTCACCCATTTCTTCTTATTTTTCAAAGCCCTCCCCTCCCTTCCCCTCCAAACTCTCAAACATAGCCTAAGCTAATCGACCTAAAAAATGTTTGGTGATAGAGTGGGAGCAAAAAATACCCAAACCATAACCTAAAAAATATGTTTTTGCCCCTTAAAACGTGTTCCTGTCAGGACCGCTTCGCCTGACGACTAAACGGCTCGCCCGGCGACTTAACACAGAAACTTTTTCACGTTTTAGGACGTTCCGACTCGTCCGGCGAGCCCAAAATTCGCCCGACGAATTACACCAGAAACAACAGAAAATTCTGCACTGTTTCGACCATAACTTGAGAACCG
Source organism: Vicia villosa (assembly GCF_029867415.1). Taxonomy (NCBI): domain Eukaryota; kingdom Viridiplantae; phylum Streptophyta; class Magnoliopsida; order Fabales; family Fabaceae; genus Vicia; species Vicia villosa. The sequence continues at coordinate 22,929,919 of NC_081183.1, read as the reverse complement.
TAACTCCGATTTGCGCCCGGTTCGAAGCATTGGAAAGCTTATTCAATGCTCTATCTAACAATGAAAAAATGGCATCCAAATTGATGATTTTTATCATCCTTATTTTGAGCCTTATTCTTTGATGAATTGGTAAAAATCACGCGTTTAAAGCGGTGTCTTCGACACTTTATTGCTCATGCTCTAAATACGCATCAATACCTACAAAATGAATAGAAAAATATCAAAAGGTACAGAAATGAATCAAAACACAAGTATAAACAAACTAAATGTATTTACACACTAAACGTGGGATTATTCAATGGAATTTACCCAAAAACACGATAAGTGCCACAAAACTATATATACAAAAGCACTACAAATTGACACTTATCAGCAAGTTGGAATCATCTTTGGGCTATTAAGGTGGTGTTGAAGGGATTCAAATTAGTATCCGGTCTTAGTATCAATTTTCATAAGAGTAAGCTTATAGGTATTAATGTTAATCCTAAATTTTTTGGAAGTGGACACAACTTTTCTTGCTTGTAGGAGAGAGTCGAAAGAATTCAAATTTCTTGATATTTTGATTGGTTCTAATTCGAGAAAGATAAGCACATGGAGACCGTTGGTGGATAAAATTAGAAGGAGGTTGTCCATTTGGAATGGTAGGTGTCATACCCCAATTTTTGACCCTAAGATCATACGTCAATTGCATTCAATCATCAATCAAGAGCACCATTGTGAAGCTTTATCTTTGATACTGTGATTATCTCTGAGGGGAATTATCGAGCATTTATAGCCTTATATTTGTTTATACTAACCAAAAATCAAAAAAATATATGTTTTGTCTCTTTTGTTTATATTTTACAGGTAAAGGATCGGGCAAAAATCAAAACAGTGCAAGAAAACAATTTTTGAAAATTTGAAGGTGGAAATCGATTTACCCCTGTGGGAAATCGATTTCCTGTGCGCAAAAATCAAAAAAATATAAGAAGGGAAGCTTGACATCATTTTGGCACCTTTTTATTTGATCATTTTATCAATTTTCCACCTCATCAAAATTAACCCCTTCATTAAACCCACTTAAACCTCATTTTACCATTTTTTACCATTTAAATTCCACTTAAATACCAATTAACCACAAATTAATTACCAAACACAAAAAGACCAAACTACCACTACTCTTGCTCCAATTCTATAAATAGAGACCTCTACTCTCTCATTTCACAAGCTTTGAGAGCCAAAAAAAACCCTTGCAATTTCTCTCCTTATCCTTACCAAATTCACCAAAGCTCTTTTTCTTTCATAAAGTTTGTGAGTCACATCTTGAACCTCACAAACTTTGAGTTAAACCACCATCCATTTCACTCTTTTTTCTTCAATTGTTGAGAGATCAAGATTTGTGTTGGTGATTCTTGAAGTAGATCTAAGTTTTGTTCAAGATTTGGTAATTTTCTTCATCTTTATTCATCCATCATAATGTGATTCTTTTGTGCTTGTGTGTGATGCATCTTTGATGCTATATTGGTCCTATTTCATGGTGATTTGATGGAAAATTCGTGCTCTAATTGATATGTGATCATAAGGTGTTTGTATGTTTGCTTAAGTCAAGTTTTATGCTTCCTAATGCTGATTTTTTGAAAACTGCACAGAGGAAATCGATTTCCTCCTTAGGGAAATCGATTTCCATTCCGTTTCTGCGCCAGATTTGAAAACCTGCACTAAGGAAATCGATTTCCTCCTTAGGCAAATCGATTTCCCCTGGGACAGAATGTGTTTTTTGCCTTTTTTATGCTTGTTTTGGCTTCCTTCTTCCTCCACTTCATTAATATCATTGGATCTAGGATGTTGATAGGTTTGAAATGACCTAATCCATAATATTAGATGAATGATATTAATGATAGTGTGAGTTGATTATCTTTTTATGCATTTTATTCTTCTTCCTCTACTTCATTAATATCATTGGATCTAGGATGTTGATAGGTTTGAAAGGACCAAATCCATAATATTAGATGAATGATATTAATGATAGTGTGAGTTGATTATCTTTTATGATTTTATTCTTCTTCTCCTTTTTTCTTTTGATCGATGAAAGTCTTAGCACCTTGAGAATTCTTATGGATTCTTGGTAAAGACTAGATCGTTACCTATTTTCTTTTCGTGCGGTATTGCTTTCAGAGAGTGATCTTCATATCACTTCTCTCGCATGCATTAGCACATACAGTTTTGACCGGCCTCGTTGTAGGGTGATTTCTATATAAATCACTTGGCGATCTGCTTAACATAGCGCAATATTTCGTGTCCCGAATAAAAAAAGATCAAATATGGAAGAGAATTGTATGCGGTTGATTTAAGATTATGGAGGTTTATCGTGTAGTCGCTATGATTTTATCAAGCTTCTGATAAATGTCCATTGAATTTAAATCCGAGAACATCCTTCACTCATCATCGATCTTCATTACTAACTTTGATAACATACTTGACAAGTTTCAAGATGGTTATCTTTAACATCTAACAACTAACTTTAATTTCCGCAATTTATTATACCGCTCTTTATTTCTCGCTTTATCGCTTTATTTTATCATTTCATCATATTTACATTCCGCTATTTTTTTTCTTTGTCCATTTGGACGTTTATATTCTGCTATTTTCTCTTTGTCCATTTGGACACTATGTTTATGTTTCCGCCATTTTCTTTTTGTCCACTTGGACCATACTTTACTTTTATGCCAAAACACTAATAAACAACAAAAATCTAAAAAACACTTAAGGCTCTCTTTTGGACTATTGGTTACTATCCCTAGCATTTTGGAGATTCGGACTTATGGACTTAGTACCTCTGGACCCTTATGACATTGTTCTCTGTTGTTATTCTGTCTGTCTGGCATTGGATTGTTGTCTGTTTGTATGTGCAGGTATTCCCTTGAAAGCCCTTGATGGTTAATTCCAAGGCATTGAAATAAGGATTTTACCCGAAAACAACCGTTACTCTGCCCGATTTTCGTCAGAATTTTAATGTGCTTAATACAAAGTGGTGCTAAGATAATAAATTCATCTGGATCCCAAGTGCTAATGTTGGTTTAGTATTGACATTCCAAAGGATGGGAAATCTACCTTGACCCATAATGTCAAGTGTTGGCTTCTTATTTCGGTTAGACCGTTTCTTTCCTTAGCTTTTATTTTACGCAATAGGATAGCCTCTTCATCTCCTCCCCTTCTTTAATTTTCAAAATCTTCTCCCTTTTTACAAAAACATTCTTATGTTTGCAAACCTTTTCAAAACCTTTTCTTTAAAAATATATTTTGCCCTTAGTGGCTTTTTCTTCAAAAGTTTAGACACTGTTAATTGTCGAAGCGAGTGGTTATACCCCACGATTTTGAAATTGATTGATATAATGGGATCTTTTCCGCGTGAGAGAGCTAGTGGCATACTCGTTGATTTTATCCGAGTTGGAGCCCTTCTTTCATTTGCGATGCAAAGAACTCATTTGTTCTCATGCTCAAGATCAATGGCTGAGTATTTCTCTCCGACGACGATAAAGTGTTTATTCGTTTTTTTTAAAACGTTTTCCCTTTAAGCGGAACTACATTAGCTCTGACTTCTCCATTGCACCGAGGAGGTATGTAGGCACAAGACTTAACGTCTTGCCGAGCTTATTTTAAAAATAAAACAAACTCCTTTTAGCACACACGACACAAATTTTCAAAAAGGTTCCTGTGGAGTACCACAGATATGAGGGGTGCTTAAAACCTTCCCCTTGTATAAACAACACCCGTACCTAAGATCTCTTCTTTTTGTTTTAAAAATAAACTTTGGGTTTTATTCGTTCTTTTCCCTTTTCCTTTGGAAACAATAAAGCGCGGTGGCGACTTTCACTGAAATTTTGAGTCGAGTCAATCCTATGGCTTCGATCTCAGATTTTCCCCGCTACAGAAAAATGGCGACTTCGCTGGGGAAGCCAGTTTTAAGTGTGTTAAGCCTATTTTTGTTTATCTGTGTGTTTTTATTTGTATATATTGTTGTGTGCTTTGTTTGTTTTTTCTTTTTTTTCTTTTTGGTGCTCGATGGTTCCTCTGTGATGAGATAAAGTTCTAACCCGGACTTTTGTGAGTAACTTGAGATAGGAGGTGGTAAGACCAATAGTTGCATGTCAGGAGCGATCCTTAACATGAGCATCATATGGTGGAACCCCAATCAGTGGAGGCCTCATGGAAGGTAGTAGATGTTGTTACGAACCATCGTAAGAACGCTATTACTTTCAATAGTGAGTGTCTGTAGAAGCTGAATGGCCTAGAACCTTTTAACCCATCTAAGCCTTTTTAGGATGTAGTGCAGAAACAAGATCAAGTACCAATTTGAGCTTGTTTTCATGTGATACTACGCTCAGACGAGGTCTTTTTAGGCATATTATTGGCGCCCATGAGCAATTGTGCGTGCCGGTAATATCCGATAGAAGATTGAAAACTCTGGGAACCTTTGTAGAACCCGATCGGCAGGTACAAAATTCCTTAGATCATACCTTTTGGGATGGTTGGACCCATGGCTCCATGCTCGTGACGTCGAACCTTTGAACTATGATCTTATGTGACCTTGCGTACTCTTGGTTGTGGTTGATGCATAAACCATGCATTCATGCATCCATGAAAACTCTTTTTCTTTTGATTTTCAAGGAACTTAGAGGTCTTTCCTTGTAAACATCATAAGTTTCATCAAACTCAATGGATCTTGGGTGTTGATGGGGTGAAAATTCTAATCCACCAAAATGGATGATTGATTTTGATGATAACTTAATCAAAGCTTTAGTCCAATGTTTGAGTGTTTACAAGTTAATATCTTAAGTTCCTTGGAACTCAAAAATTAAAATAAAATAAAATAAAAACAAATTACTGCATTGCATGCATCATTCTACATTTGGTTCTGCTTTCTAAAGAAATTCTCCAGAGCCTTATTTCCTTTCTCCTGGTATCATCAGTACAACACTCTTGCTAAGAAGAAATGGAAAGCATCAAACAAGATATTCTTGAGCTCCGTGAAGAGGTGGTTACTTTGAAGGCTGGTATGGAGCATCTGACTACTCTGGTTGAGGCTTTAGTAGCTGCCCAAGTCAATCCTTCTATGAAGGAAGAAAGGATGGCAAAGGTCTTTCTTGAAACTCTGAACTCATCCTTTCCTAAGGGGATAGTAGTCCATACACCTACTGACTCCCGCGGAGAGGTGGATATGAATGCGCTTCTAGAAAATGATGTCCGAAAGGAGTGTTTGCTTGAAGAAGGTAACTCAGTTGGTAGTGTGAAGAAGTTTGGTAATGACTTTTCAAAGAAGAGAATCAGGGGAGGAAACAATCATCATCAACATCAGCATGTTTCCTATGTCATTCCTGTATCCAATTCAGTTCATGCAATTCCAGATTATCAGCAGAGTACTCGTCAACGAGCTCCTCCACTGAATGAGCAAAATCAATCTCGAAAGCCTAATTTTGATCCTATCCCTATGACTTACACAGAATTGTTCCCTGCTCTAATTCATAAGAATTTGGTTTAGACAAGGTCACCACCTCTAATTCCAGAGAAGATTCCATGGTGGTACAATGCTGATGTTACTTGCGCTTTTCATCAGGATGCTCCTGGACACAGCTTAGAAGATTGTTGGGCTCTAAAGGTTGAAGTTCAAAGATTGACTCGTGCTGGTATTTTGGCTTTCCGAGACATTGGCCCTAATATTCAAAACAATCCCTTGCCAAAGCATGAATGAAGATCTATTAGTGGCAGCCATGAAGTTTGAAAGATGTTTCCTTCAGCACAAACCCAGATAGAAAGAGCCTTCTCAATTTTTTTTAGTATTCTTACTGTTTGTTCATTTGTAATATTTCTTGTTTTTCAATGCATTGTTTGCATGTAGAAACTTATTTATTTTTGAATGTTAATGCTAATGCAATGATAATGTTTGTCTTGAAGTAATCCATTCGTTTCACTCATGTTTATTTGTTTTTATGCATTATGATACCAATTACTTCTGCTAAACTCTTGCTTATGCAAAGATTGGAAGGAGGATGATGATCTGAAAACGCAAAATTTCTGGTTGTATGCTTTTGAATAAGACCCTGCTGATGATGTACAGGCATTGTTTCAAATTCCCAAACACCGGAGATATAAGGAAGATAATCCCTTGTTAACCACTTTTGAGCCTTGAAGTAGGAGTTTCTTTTCTAAACGAAAAACCCTAATTTTTAACCTGGGGCAGGGTAGTGTTCAGTTGATTTGACCGAGTGTTCAGATTTCAAAAAGGATTGTGCATCCAAGGGTCGAATACGTCAGATCCACATCAAAGGATGGATCATAGGAAACCACAATGGTTATTCCCCGCGCATCAAAAGGCTGGAAAATGTGAAACCACAATGGTTATTCTCCATCCGCCAAAGAATGAGGCAGTCACAACCCTCTCAACAAGTCAAGACAAAGTCAATGTCACACGATTTGTTCAAATCAAAAGAATAAAAGGGAAAGGAAAAAGAAAGAAAAAAAAAAGCTCGCTAAGTTAAAAACTTGAAAACAAGTGGCTTAGGCAAAAGTTAGAGCATCCCGCTGGATGACCAATTCAAAAGAACCAGTCCAGGCAAAAGTTAGGGAAATAAATAAATAATAAAAAAAAAAGAAAAGAGTGAAAAGTGAAAAGAAAGGACTACAAAGCAAAAGTCCTCAAAAATGAACAAGTCTGTGTGAATACAAAAACGAAGACAAAAAGAGGTGACTGCTACTCCCAAGAAAGTTTCATTGGATCTTTAATGGCACAAAATCCTTTTAAGAGATGAATACTCATGTTGAGTTGACTGAACATAGGACTGGAGAACATCACGAAGTCGGGGTGGGCTAAATAAACTTTGAGCCTAAAAGTATTATTTTTTTTCTGAAAACGGTGAACCAGGCCACGTCACAACCCTCAAAAGTCCTAATTGAAGCATGGTTTATTTCGAAAGCATACATAAATAAGAAAGCGTTCCTGACTCCCATCGGTTATGCTGAAAACTTGTGTTGGTATCATATGCATACAAAAATCAATGTCATCTCTTAACTAGTGATTCATTCACAAGGTTTGCGGCATCTTTTTGAAACTTCAAGACTTACATAATTGTTGCATTTTCATTATCATTCTCAGAATAAACATTTTTCTGCTTGTAAACATTTGTTTGACATCCAGGAAGTTTACATCTGATTATCAGTAGAAAACTAAAACATTGCCAGGGGCATGTTATTTTCCCAGTATAATGCTTTTGCAAGTTTGATTACCATCATGGGGCAAAGCTCGAAGACTTTGTCGAGTAAAAGAATGTGCCAAGTTTAGTCAATCTGGGGCAGCTACGTCGAGATTTGACAAATCTCTCCAAGAATTTGTTGATCTGGGGCAGACTATTCCAAGTCTTCATGATGCCTAGGATCTCTATGAACCTTTTTGAGGTAGTTTCCTTTCATAGACTATGTAGTCTGGGGCAAGTTGTGAATCAGAAGTTACCTTGATCACCTCATTAGCTTGAAGTACAAAGGTTGTTGCCATGATTAGTCAAGAGTATGTCACTATCTACCAAGAAGTTTTGAGACAACGGTTGACTGTTGGGTTTTCTTTCTCACCTTGTGTTGAGTTTTGAACTAAAATCCCCTGCATGTTAACTTGTTTGCTTTGATGTTAACTTCTTATTTCCTCTGCAAGTTCGGAATGGTGATTTTCTCCAAAGAAATTTTCTCTAATTTCCCCATAATAGAGCTTGATGTGTTGTCCAATCTTTTTGATAAGAAGAAGATGATCTGTAAATTCCTTGCAGAGATTGATAATCCCCACTGAGTTTGGTCCTCGTGGAAGAATTTTGCTTCGGTGTTCCTCCTCAGCTCACTTGTCAGGATGGAATTAATCCCCAGTTGAGTTTATTCCTCAAGGGGCAAAGCTTTGTTTGGCCGTTTCTATCCAGTTTGTTCTTGGAGTTGAACTTTGGCCTCTTGCAATACTATTTTGAACCTCTCTAGGCTGGGAAACCTAGATTGAGGAGGCATTTATTTTTCACCTCTTAAGGATTATGCTTTCCTCAACAATGGAAAATTCATTTGTGATTGATGTTCTTATCAGATATTGAAAGACTTATTTCCCGGCAGTGTTGTCATTGCACTCCGTTGGAATTTGTACTTGAAAGAAAGGGGGAGGTTTTGTCCTTAGCATGTTTTGTTGACAACAAATGCAAGCCTCTTTATTTGAGCAAGTTTGTATGTCTCCACATATTAATCTTATCTTCCAATCAAGTGATAATCTCTCATACTTTATGAACTTCTTGATTCCAAGTGGAAGAAGCTCAGCAAATGGTAAGTCTCTTCAGTGTAAGTGACAGTTTGCATCCAAATGGAAGAAGCTCAGCAAATGGTAAGTCCATTCATCAGAAGTGACAGTTTGCATCCAGTTCCTTTTCTCAAGCTATGTCCTTGATTAAAGAAGAAGTTGATCCCTATTCTTAGCGGCAACTTATTATTCTCAGTAGCTCATCGTTAACTATTGAGGCGGTAATTCAATTTTCTCCTACCTTCAACTATTGAGTTGGTAGCTCACCTTCAGTGGAACGTTGGTGTATCTTGTTATCTTCATCGTCAATGGTACGTCGATGAATTGTCCCTTTTTATATCATCAGTGGTACGGTGGTATATCTCTTTAATACCTTCAGTGGAACGTTGGTATGTGTTATCGTTAGTGGTACGGCGGTACATCTCTTTCACCGTCAGTGGTACATCGATGAATTATCTCTTTTTATATCATCAGTGGTACGGTGGTATATCTCTTTAATACCTTCAGTGGAACGTTGGTATGTGTTATCGTCAGTGGTACGGCGGTACATCTCTCTCATCGTCAGTGGTACGTCGATGAATTATCCCTTTTTATATCATCAGTGGTACGGTGGTATATCTCTTTAATACCTTCAGTGGAACGTTGGTATGTGTTATCGTCAGTGGTACGGCGGTACATCTCTTTCATTGTCAGTGGTACGTCGATGAATTATCCCTTTTTATATCATCAGTGGTACGGTGGTATATCTCTTCATACCTTCGGTAGAACGTTGGTATGTGTTATCGTCAGTGGTACGGTGGTACATCTCTTTCATCGTCAGTGGTACGTCGATGAATTATCCCTTTTTATATCATCAGTGGTACGGTGGTATATCTCTTTAATACCTTCAGTGGAACGTTGGTATGTGTTATCGTCAGTGGTACGGCGGTACATCTCTTTCATCGTCAGTGGTACGTCGATGAATTATCTCTTTTTATATCATCAGTGGTACGGTGGTATATCTCTTCATACCTTCAGTGGAACGTTGGTATGTGTTATCGTCAGTGGTACAGCGGTACATCTCTTTCATCGTCAGTGGTACGTCGATGAATTATCTCTTTTTATATCATCAGTGGTACGGTGGTATATCTCTTCATACCTTCAGTGGAACGTTGGTATGTGTTATCGTCAGTGGTACGGCGGTACATCTCTTTCATCGTCAGTGGTACGTCGATGAATTATCTCTTTTTATATCATCAGTGGTACGGTGGTATATCTCTTCATACCTTCAGTGGAACGTTGGTATGTGTTATCGTCAGTGGTACGGCGGTATATCTCTTTCATCGTCAATGGTACGTCGATGAGTTATCTCTTTTTATATCATCAGTGGTACGGTGGTATATCTCTTCATGCCGTCAGTGGAACGTTGGTATATGTTATTGTCTGTGGTACGGCGGTACATCTCTTCATATCATCAGTGGTACGATGGTGTGTTTTCTGTTAACGGAAGATTGGCATTCTGATTCAGGATGCGTACTTTCTCATCCCCAGTGAAAGAGGATACCCCATTTTCTCACCTCCAGCGAAAGGTGATGCTTTAACCTCTCTGGTGCAAAATATTTTCCCCAGAGAAGTTTCTTTTCCCACCAAAGTGTCGTCTCTCCAACATAGTCTTGCCTTCCCCAGTGGAGTTATGCCAGCAAGACATTTGTTTTCCCCAGTGGAGTTCCTTTTTTCTCCCCGGTGTTGCCATGTTTTATCCTCATCATATGCATTCATTAAATATTGCATAACATCTTAGGTTCAAAAATTGTGTTTTATATATTTAAGTCTCTTCGATTTCGTCAAAACGAAGATTTCCAATCATCGTATCTCCAAATCGAAGAAACTAAAATAGGGGCATCTGTCATACCCCAATTTTTGACCCTAAGATCATACGTCAATTGCATTCAATCATCAATCAAGAGCACCATTGTGAAGCTTTATCTTTGATACTGTAATTATCTCTGAGGGGAATTATCGAGCATTAATAGCCTTTTATTTGTTTAGACTAACCAAAAATCAAAAAAATATATGTTTTGTCTCTTTTGTTTATATTTTACAGGTAAAGGATCGGGCAAAAATCAAAACAGTGCAAGAAAACAATTTTTGAAAATTTGAAGGTGGAAATCGATTTACCCCTGTGGGAAATCGATTTCCTGTGCGCAAAAATCAAAAAAATATAAGGAGGGAAGCTTGACATCATTTTGGCACCTTTTTATTTGATCATTTTATCAATTTTCCACCTCATCAAAATTAACCCCTTCATTAAACCCACTTAAACCTCATTTTACCATTTTTTACCATTTAAATTCCACTTAAATACCAATTAACCACAAATTAATTACCAAACACAAAAAGACCAAACTACCACTACTCTTGCTCCAATTCTATAAATAGAGACCTCTACTCTCTCATTTCACAAGCTTTGAGAGCCAAAAAACCCCTTGCAATTTCTCTCCTCATCCTTACCAAATTCACCAAAGCTCTTTTTCTTTCATAAAGTTTGTGAGTCACATCTTGAACCTCACAAACTTTGAGTTAAACCACCATCCATTTCACTCTTTTTTCTTCAATTGTTGAGAGATCAAGATTTGTGTTGGTGATTCTTGAAGTAGATCTAAGTTTTGTTCAAGATTTGGTAATTTTCTTCATCTTTATTCATCCATCATAATGTGATTCTTTTGTGCTTGTGTGTGATGCATTTTTGATGCTATATTGGTCCTATTTCATGGTGATTTGATGGAAAATTCGTGCTCTAATTGATATGTGATCATAAGGTGTTTGTATGTTTGCTTAAGTCAAGTTTTATGCTTCCTAATGCTGATTTTTTGAAAACTGCACAGAGGAAATCGATTTCCTCCTTAGGGAAATCGATTTCCATTCCGTTTCTGCGCCAGATTTGAAAACCTGCACTAAGGAAATCGATTTCCTCCTTAGGCAAATCGATTTCCCCTGGGACATAATGTTTTTTTTGCCTTTTTTATGCTTGTTTTGGCTTCCTTCTTCCTCCACTTCATTAATATCATTGGATCTAGGATGTTGATAGGTTTGAAATGACCTAATCCATAATATTAGATGAATGATATTAATGATAGTGTGAGTTGATTATCTTTTTATGCATTTTATTCTTCTTCCTCTACTTCATTAATATCATTGGATCTAGGATGTTGATAGGTTTGAAAGGACCAAATCCATAATATTAGATGAATGATATTAATGATAGTGTGAGTTGATTATCTTTTATGATTTTATTCTTCTTCTCCTTTTTTCTTTTGATCGATGAAACTCTTAACACCTTGAGAATTCTTATGGATTCTTGGTAAAGACTAGATCGTTACCTATTTTCTTTTCGTGTGGTATTGCTTTCGGAGAGTGATCTACATATCACTTCTCTCGCATGCATTAGCACATACAGTTTTGACCGGCCTCGTTGTAGGGTGATTTCTATATAAATCACTTGGCGATCTGCTTAACATAGCGCAATATTTCGTGTCCCGAATAAAAAAATATCAAATATGGAAGAGAATTGTATGCGGTTGATTTAAGACTTATGGAGGTTTATCGTGTAGTCGCTATGATTTTATCAAGCTTCTGATAAATGTCCATTGAATTTAAATCCGAGAACATCCTTCACTCACCATCGATCTTCATTACTAACTTTGATAACATACTTGACAAGTTTCAAGATGGTTATCTTTAACATCTAACAACTAACTTTAATTTCCGCAATTTATTATACCGCTCTTTATTTCTCGCTTTATCGCTTTATTTTATCATTTCATCATATTTACATTCCGCTATTTTTTTTCTTTGTCCATTTGGACGTTTATATTCTGCTATTTTCTCTTTGTCCATTTGGACACTATGTTTATGTTTCCGCCATTTTCTTTTTGTCCACTTGGACCATACTTTACTTTTATGCCAAAACACTAATAAACAACAAAAATCTAAAAAACACTTAAGGCTCTCTTTTGGACTATTGGTTACTATCCCTAGCATTTTGGAGATTCGGACTTATGGACTTAGTACCTCTGGACCCTTATGACATTGTTCTCTGTTGTTATTCTGTCTGTCTGACATTGGATTGTTGTCTGTTTGTATGTGCAGGTATTTCCTTGAAAGCCCTTGATGGTTAATTCCAAGGCATTGAAATAAGGATTTTACCCGAAAACAACCGTTACTCTGCCCGATTTTCGTCAGAATTTTAATGTGCTTAATACAAAGTGGTGCTAAGATAATAAATTCATCTGGATCCCAAGTGCTAATGTTGGTTTAGTATTGACATTCCAAAGGATGGGAAATCTACCTTGACCCATAATGTCAAGTGTTGGCTTCTTATTTCGGTTAGACCGTTTCTTTCCTTAGCTTTTATTTTACGCAATAGGATAGCCTCTTCATCTCCTCCCCTTCTTTAATTTTCAAAATCTTCTCCCTTTTTACAAAAACATTCTTATGTTTGCAAACCTTTTCAAAACCTTTTCTTTAAAAATATATTTTGCCCTTAGTGGCTTTTTCTTCAAAAGTTTAGACACTGTTAATTGTCGAAACGAGTGGTTATACCCCACGATTTTGAAATTGATTGATATAATGGGATCTTTTCCGCGTGAGAGAGCTAGTGGCATACTCGTTGATTTTATCCGAGTTGGAGCCCTTCTTTCATTTGCGATGCAAAGAACTCATTTGTTCTCATGCTCAAGATCAATGGCTGAGTATTTCTCTCCGACGACGATAAAGTGTTTATTCGTTTTTTTTTAAAACGTTTTCCCTTTAAGCGGAACTACATTAGCTCTGACTTCTCCATTGCACCGAGGAGGTATGTAGGCACAAGACTTAACGTCTTGCCGAGCTTATTTTAAAAATAAAACAAACTCCTTTTAGCAACACGACACAAATTTTCAAAAAGGTTCCTGTGGAGTACCACAGATATGAGGGGTGCTTAAAACCTTCCCCTTGTATAAACAACACCCGTACCTAAGATCTCTTCTTTTTGTTTTAAAAACAAACTTTGGGTTTTATTCGTTCTTTTCCCTTTTCCTTTGAAAATAATAAAGCGCGGTGGCGAATTTCACTGAAATTTTGAGTCGAGTCAATCCTATGGCTTCGATCTCAGATTTTCCCCGCTACAGTAGGTGGGTTAGTTTTAGAGGTAGAATAACTCTTATAAATTCGGTTTTAAGTAGTTTGGCTATTTTCACTTTATCCTTCTACAAAGCTCCATTGAAGTTTATAAGTGAGATTAGTAAGATCCAAAATAAATTTTTGTGGGGAAGTTTAGAGGAGAAGAGGAATACGCATTGGGTTAGTTGAAACAACGCTTGTTTACCGGTGGCAAAAGGAAGCCTTGGTTTCAGGAGATTGGAAGACTTTAACATGGCTCTTTTTTATAAATGGAGATGGAGAATTTTAGAAAATCCCAATTCTTTATGGTACCGTATTTTGAAGGATATGTATAGGGATATTCATTTGAGGGCTGTTAACGTTGGCGTACCTTATAAACAAAGTCTAGAAAGATCGGTTTGGTGGGCGGATATTTGTTATTTGGGTAAGAAATTACCGGAGGATTTTTTGTTAATAATTGTATATTCCGGGTGGGAGATGGGTTTCTTACTTCTTTTTGGCATTCGAATTGGTTGGACGGAGGGGCTTTGAAGGATTCTTTTCCGGTCTTGTTTTGAAAATTCTGTTTTGCAGGAGGTATCAATAGCTTGTATGGGAGGATCGGTGGATGGTTTCTGGAGGTGGAGTAACCTCGGTATTTCCCCAACAGCCGCTACTCTCTTTGTTGCGGATCTGCACATGTTGCAGCAGCTGCTGTCTAACGTGGGGAAGCCGTATTTGGGCGCTGACAACGCTGTTTGGAAGCGGCCGAAGGACGGATTTTTTTCGGTTTCGTCTTGTTATTCCGAGCTGTGCAATAGGTATGTTCCCCTCGGCCCTTTTAATCGTAATGATCAAGTCTTTTCTTCGATTTGGAAAGTTGAATTTCCTTTAAAAGTGAAAGCATTCGGTTGGAGGTGTTTTTTAAATAGAATTTCCACTAAGGATTTGCTTGTGTATAGAGGCATTCTTCCTCCTTCTTCCTCAAACCTTGAATGTGTGTTTTGTGAAGATTTTCCTGAATCTTCGGTGCATTATTTTTTGTGTTGTCATAAGGTGGAGGTGGTTTGGAAGAAAATGGCGGAGTGGTTGGGAGTGCATTTTGTTCTGTCTTTTGATTTTAGATAAAGTTTCGCAAAGTGGTGTTCTTTTTGTCGCCAATTGAACATCAAAAGTAGGAAGGTGGGGAGTGTGTGGCTTGCCATAGTTTGGAGCCTTTGGACGTGTAGGAACAAAATTATTTTTAAAGACGTCGTTTGGAATGCGAAGGATGTGGTTTGGGGTTGTAAAGCCTTGATTTGGAGGTGATAGTTTATAGGAAAAATTACTCATTCCATTTGTAACTTTTACAAACTTAACAAAAACGCTTTGCTATATTTAAGCTAAATTTCATTTGGCAAGTAATTTTCTTTCCTTTCTGGCTTGTTATAGCCTTGCTTTGTAATCGTCTTTGTTAAACTTTTGTTCTCCTTCAATATATTACTTGATTAAAAAAAATTTAAAAACAAAATCGTATCTAAACTATATTTATATACAATGTTGAAAACCTAAAATGATTTCAAAATATCATTTCTATTTTTTTATATTGCTCCTTGAATAAATTTTGAGTAATTTATTCATGGTAGATGACTCCTATAAAATTAGATTTTTTCTTTACCCACCTCCCTATGGGGGGTCACCCCCAGCGAAAAACCCAAACTACCCCTGCTTCGGAAATGAACTTCCGAAGCGCTTTTTTTTTAAAAAAATTTCCTTAATTCGGAAGTTCATCTCCGAAAACACCTCATGGGGGGTGCGTTCGGAGATGAACATCCGAAAACACCTCATGGGGGGTGAATTCGGAAGCTCATTTCCGAATTATGCTGTGTTTTTTTTTTAATGTTTTTTCTTAAACAGTCTCGCATTTTAATTAAACGCAAACGCCAAATAAAATATGCGACATATAATTTGGTTGCCATTTTTTTTCAATCACATCCGAATCATTTTCCATCTTTACTTTTTTTCTATACTCACACATTTTATTTCTGTTCTCTTTGAGTTCGGCCCTGATCTTCATCGAGAGCCTTACTGCCGAAGTTACGAATTGGGAAGGAAAATTCAAGTTCGTGCTAATCATTTTCAGTTACGGTCAATTGGGAAGATAAAAGTGGTGTAGATCCTTATCAGCCACTCGCAACTGAATATGATTAGCACAAACTTGAATTTCCCTGTCTGATTCGTGCTGGTTGGTTGCCATTTTTTTTCAATCACATCCGAATCATTCTCCATCTTTACTCTTTTTCTATACTCACACATTTTATTTCTGTTCTCTTTGAGTTCGGCTCTGATCTTCATCGAGAGCCTTACTGCCGAAGTTACGAATTGGGAAGGAAAATTCAAGTTCGTGCTAATCATTTTCAGTTACGGTCAATTGGGAAGATAAAAGTGGTGTAGATCCTTATCAGCCACTCGCAACTGAATATGATTAGCACAAACTTGAATTTCCCTGTCTGATTCGTGCTGGTTGGTTGCCTGACATGTTCCTGTAAACAATTGAAATCGATTAATATGCGAGACAAAATAAAAAACAAAAAAATTTGAACTTCTGATACATTTCGGAAGTTCATTTCCGAAAACTGGGATGGAGGTGTTTTCGGAAATGAACTTCCGAAACACCCCTTCGCAGAACTTCTCTGCAGCCTCCAATGGCAGACCCCTAAACCAAACATCAAACTTATTTCTACACATTCTAAACATCCTAAATATCAGTATAAACCCAACCTAATACAATTTTTGCTATTTGTAAACACCCTAATATACATTTTAATCATAGATCTAAAAATCAAAATGCTTACCAATTGAATGGATTGGAGGACTTTTGAATGTAATAGAGCAAGTAGATGGAGGCTTTGAGGTAGCTTGGAACTGGTTTGCACAAAAATCTCTTGGGGTGTGAGTTTGGAAGAAGTTTAGGGTAAATGATTTGGGGGAGGGGGCTGTTTTGCTTAATTTGAAAAACGCAGAATATTTCGGAAATGAACTTCCGAAATGGTGTTTTCGAAAGTGTATTTCCGAAATAAGTCAAATTTTTTTAAAAAAAAAGACGCTTTCGGAGATGCATCTCCGAAAACACCTTTTCCTTGCATTTCGGAAGTTCATTTCCGAAGTCAGGGGTATTCTGGGTTTTTCACCAGAGGTGAGCTAGAAGGTTGGGAGGTGGCCAAAGAATTTTCCTAAAATTAAGTGATATAAATTCAACTTCCAATATTAAACATACGAGTAGGTTTTAGAAAATCACCATTTTCATTGCACTCTAATAATTACTATCACCCAGTGGCCTAAAAAGGAAGAGGAACCAGCAGAGCACAACTCAATACATGTGATTTTCTTGAGAAAGTATTGAAGATGAACTTGTATGAGGAATTTTGATCCTAATACTCAGCTAGGTAATTGAATAATTCATTGAGTTTTTACATATAATACTAAATTCCTTATTGCCAAGATTTTTTTTTTTTTAAATAAAATAAAATTATTACATGGAGGATAGTGTGAGAACATACCTAGAATGTCTATTTTCTCCACGTGATCATTTTATATTCATTTGGGAGCCAATACAAATTTAAAATGGTGAATTCTTATCTACCCAACTCAAAAAGTTGGGTAAAATTACCTCCAATGTAAAATTTCTTGGAAACATCAAATAATTGTATCATTTTATAATTAATTAAATATGTTAAAATTAAATAGAATCTTTTGATTGGTTGAATGTACTCTACCCAACTTTTTGAGATGGGTAGAGAAGTTGTCCACGTTTAAAATTCAAAATTTTCTTAACCCTACTTATACGTAAATACATTAAATAAATAAATCAAGCTGTTATTTATACTATGAAATACGAAATTTCCTAACCTGCCACTATTTTCAACTCCCTGATTCCACAAGAACATGAACTGTGTGTCGTCTCTTATCTATGCTTTCAATCACAATTACTTTTGGCGGGTCAACAAGTCAACACCGGTGATTAAGCAGAAAAGACATAAAATCAAACGCGTCATTTGATAGAAGTTTCCTTACTAAACCGCTACACTTCCCCGCCACAGAAAAATAAGAAGAAAATTTGGATAACTAAATAGAAACTTTTTTTTCATTCTTCTTCTCCATTTCAGTTTCGACATGGTTATTCAAACTTCACTTCTGTTCTTCTTCACACTTCATCTATCAGTAACAGGTATGTCCGAATATTATTACCTATCTATTACCGACATCTCGAAAAAAAATGTTTTTGTTTATTTATTTATTTAAATGATTATTAGTATTGTATTTGGCATGTCGTGTATGTGCTTTATAGATTATTACATAAACTAAATTTACATAATCAATAACTAAATTACCATTCTTCATGCAGTTGTAACTTCAGCAAAATTAACTATAATTAACCAATGCAATTACACGGTGTGGCCAGCCTTATACTCTACCGATGAAGCCAGTGAATCACCCACCGGATTCATTTTAAAACCCGGCGAGAATTCCATAATCACAACCTCCGATAAATGGACCGGCCGCTTATGGGGCCGGACTCTCTGCACAACAGATTCCACCACCGGAAACTTCTCCTGTGTCACTGGCGATTGCGGCTCAGGAAAGTGGGAATGTGACAGAAGCGGATCACCGCCTTTGACGCTGGCGGAGTTCACTTTGAACGGTCCCACCAGTCAAGACTTTTACGATGTCAGTTTAATTAACGGTTATAACGTTCCATTGAATATTGTCCCATTGGATAGTTCTGGAGTGTGTAACAGTACGGGTTGTCCAACCGATCTGAACGCGGTGTGTCCGACGGAGTTGAAGCTAATGAAAAATGGGAAATTCGTGGCGTGTCGGGGTCCCTGTGCTGTTGGGAATCATTCAACTGCAGAGACATGTGGGCCGAGTTTTTATTCTAAGATTTTCAAGAAGGCGTGCCCTGAAGCCTTTAGCTATCCGGAGGATTCGGCCAGCACGTTCACATGTTCCGCGACCGATTACCAGGTCGTCTTTTGTCCCTCCAATAACACCAGGTTAGATAACATTGTTAAGTTTTCTTCAAAAGTAGCAAATAATTGATAAGTTAAATGCTGACGATCCTCATGTTTGGTTAGTACATACAAAGGATTTGTCCCACCTAGTGGACAGTAGGATTAGTCTGGTTAGTGGACGATGTGATTGGTCTCTTTGAATTAGTTTTCCAAAGAAATATTGAGAAGTTAAAAGATATCTATGTCCATAAGAATTAAGAAGGTTATTAGTATTAAATTTATGGAAAATTTATGAGCATTTGTTATTGTTTTTAAATTTACCATTTAGTAACTAATACATCATTTATGCAATTTTATATAGCTTAAATTCATTAGATCAAGGTGGCAGTGTAAGTGTTGGCGAGTCACTTACTGCTGGTGGTGGAACAACTCGATGGCTCTCTCCTTCTGGAGATTTTGCATTTGGATTTTACCAAATTCCTGGTGAGCTTTTCTTACTAGCTATATGGTATGACAAGGTACAAACTGATGCAGTCATTTGGTATGCGAATGGAGATAGCCCTGCACAGAAGGGTTCAAGATTGGTATTAAATGGCTCTAGTGGCTTAGTGCTTACGAACCCTCAAGGTTTAGAGATATGGAGATCGGATTTCAGATCAGGTACAATTTTTAAAGGTATAATGAATGATGATGGAAACTTTCAATTGCAAGACAAAAACTCCGGCACAATTTGGGACAGTTTTAGTGATCCTACAGACACAATTGTGCCTAATCAGGTAATGGAGTTAAATGGAAATCTTTCTTCACGACAAGGAGCGTTTAACTTCTCACGTGGAAGGTTTAAACTTCATCTACAAGAGGATGGGAATCTTGTGCTTAATCTTATAAATTTGCCGAGCAACTACAGTTACTATCCTTACTACAGTTTTGGCACTAGTGATGCTAAGAATCAAACAAATGTTGGCCAACGATTGATGTTTGACAGATCAGGTTTCTTATACATTGAGAAAAAAAGTGGAGATAATTTTTCTATAAGCAACCAGAACGGGACATTCTCAACCGATAATTTCTACTACAAGGCAACAATTAATTATGATGGAGTTTTCACCATAGCATTTTACCCTAAAGATCCAAAAAGAGGACAGAGTTGGGTCATTGCGAAAACGATACCAGAAAACATATGCTTGTATTCTACATTCACAGACGGTGAAGGTGTATGTGGGTTTAATAGCATTTGCACCCTTACAAATGACCAAAGGCCGAATTGTACCTGCCCAGACGGATATTCTCTAATTGATTCAAATAACGTTTACGCTGGCTGCATACCGAATTTCCAAGTCATTTGTCAAGCAGGTAGGAACAAGGGTTGGCAAGATGATATGTATACAATGAAGGAATTGCCAAATACCGATTGGCCTAAATCTGATTATGAAATAATCAGTCCATCTACTTTGCCAGAATGTAAGGAATCATGTTTGCAAGATTGCTTATGTGTTTTGGTTTCTTTCAACCAAAGTTCTTGCTGGAAGAAGAAACTCCCACTATCCTATGGAAGAAATGATCAGGTAGTAAAAGGAATTTCTGTCATGAAATTGATGAAAAATGATCCTTTTACATCCTTGCCAAATCAAAAGAAACATCATGAAACATTGATTATTGTGATTTCAGTTCTTTTAGGAAGCTCTGTGCTTGTCATTTTGACATTACTCGGGGCAATGTTTTTTGGGTTTCCTTACAACCGCAAGAAGATCAAGAGTTTTAGAACCAACAAAAATGTTGTTGACACTAACCTGCGTAATTTTAGTTTCAAGGAAATCGTTGAAGCAACAAGTAACTTCAAAGAAGAACTTGGAAGAGGGTCTTGTAGCATTGTGTACAAAGGAACAATAGAGATGATGGTCAATGTAGCAGTTAAGAAACTGGATAAATTGCTTCAAGATAGGGATAAGGAATTTCAGACTGAAATGAGTGTGATAGGACAAACTCATCACCGCAACCTTGTCCGACTTCTTGGATATTGCAATGAAGGACAACATCGGATTTTGGTATACGAGTTAATGAGCAATGGAACTTTAGCAAGTTTCATTTTCACAACTTTAAAACCAAATTGGAACCAACGGTTCCAGATTGTTCTTGGAATCGCAAGAGGTCTTGTTTACTTGCATGAGGGATGTTGCACCCAAATCATCCATTGTGATATTAAACCGCAAAATATACTTCTGGATGATCAATACAATGCTAGGATTTCAGATTTTGGATTAGCGAAGCTATTGCTGATTAATTAGAGCCACACCGAAACTGGAATTAGAGGAACCAAAGGGTATTTTGCACCGGATTGGTTTAGGAGTGCACCAATCACTGCAAAGGTTGATACTTATAGTTTCGGTGTATTGTTGTTAGAGATCATTTGTTGTAGGAAAAATGTAGAGAAGGAATTCGTCAATGAAGAACAAGGGATTTTAACTGATTGGGCTTATGATTGCTATAAGGCTAAAAGACTTCACAATCTCTTAGAAAATGATAATGAGGTCGGAAATGACACGATGAGTTTGGAAAAGTTAGTCAGGATTGTTATTTGGTGTATTCAAGAAGATCCTTCTCTTAGGCCAACAATGAAAGAGGCTTTACTGATGTTGGAAGGAATTGTTGAAGTTGTGGCTCCCCCAAGTCCCTATCTCTATGGTTCTGTAAGTTGTAATTAAAATCCGTTTCTTTTGAATCGGATTTTAGCATTGTCTATTGTATTATTTTCTTAATACAATTGAACATTTAGCTTTTATTCATATTGATTTCTCACATCACACAGAAATTAAATGTTTTATTACAAAGCTATGTTTTGCTTTTCCTTTTGCACTTAACAAATAAGGTGTCTAGTGATTCAGACAGATATTAAGAGCATGATTTTCCCTGTACTGATTATGGTGATCCATTGATTAGAAGCATCATGTTTCACATATCTTCTGAGTTTCAATTAGCATAGTTAGTAAAATTGAGTTTTTCTATGAAAATTGAACACTAAAACCTTCATACAATAACATTTTCATATGTTAAGACTCAAGATTGTTGTGTTTATAAGTTGAAAAGAAGGTGCAGCAGCTCCAATCAAGTTGCTGCAGCAAGTGTTGCGATTAATTGGTTACTAACGGTCAAATATATTTTTCTGGTTTATAAGAATATTAAAGTTGCACCGTACTTTTTATGTTTTTATAAAATATAAAACTATTTCTTTAACTATTATAATTGTTTATATTTCTAATATAATAAAAAAGTATATATTAATTTGTTGTTTTTAATTACACTGGATAAAAGAAATAGGAATTGCTTTCACTTGATTTTCAAAGTTTTCTTTTTACACAATCTTACTTAGGAATCTGTTGAAGGAACTAAGAATGTCATAAGAATGTCACAAGATGAGCCGACCAATATTTTTGTGGACAACAATTTAGTTTTAGTTTTTACAAAGAATCTATTATTAATTCCATGATCATAGCAAGCACATTGATATCCTTAATCAATACACTATGAAGTGTATAGAAAGAAATAAGAGGAGGGATCAAATTACACCCGAAGAGTTACACCACGAGTTACACTCATTCAATAACTACATTTTGAATTAATATTTTTTAAATTCAACCGTTAGATTGAAACATAATATCATATAGATCATACCTATAAAGTTTGAGCTTAATCTATAATGATTTACTATGTCATTGAATTACATCAAAATTAACGTTATATGAAAGCTCATTTCACTACAACGAGGAAGGGCTTTAAAAGCGCTTTTTATAGCCTTTAAAAGCGCTTAAAAGCGCTGTGAAAGGTGGCGCTGGCGTAGCTAACAAAAACGCTTCTGAAAGCGCTCTGGTAGGTCCCCCCTATAAGAGCGCTTTTCTGGAAAAAGCGCTCTTGTAGGCCCCCCTTTAAGAGCGCTTTCGTAAGGTGGGCTATACCAGCGCTTTTGTAGACATGGGCTATACCAGCGCTTTTTTAATGTTTTTTTAGCGTGTTTTTTAAATTTGTTTTTAGTGAAGCCTATGCCAGCGCTTTTTCCAAAAGCGCTTTCGTAGGGGTGCTGCTAAAAGACAAATTTGGCATAGTGTTTTGACGTTAATCTTTGGATATCGTGATCGCATAGCAAATCATTATAGATTAAGCTCAAACTTTATAGGTATGATCTATATGATATTATGTTTCAATCCAACGGTTGAATTTAAAAAATATTAATTTGAAATGTAGTTATTGAACGAGTGTAACTCGTGGTGTAACTCTTAGGGTGTAATTTGATCCCTCCTCAAGAAATAATATATAATATGTGAAGTCTCAAGATCAAATAATTGACATCTTTACCACGAAACTCAAGCATCAAGACTTAATCAAATTAAGAGACTGACTTGAAATGACAAACCAATTTTAAAAGGGTTGTGGAAATATAAACTTGATTTGGTTCAGTAGACTAATCAAGTGTTAGGCTCAATTTACTAATTGGGTTGCTCTTCCCATTCTAAGTGACGAAGAGTTACCCTAATGAAACATGAAAATGTCATTTCCATAATACAGAAGTATATCTCTGTACGCACCTCAAATACACCCCATCCATTCGTAAGTGAGTCATCAACCTCATTTTACTAAAATATAGTCTGAAAATGTATATCTGTATTTATAGAAGATATCTCCTGTTTTCTCTTATGCGTAGTTTAGGAGTCACGCATTCCCAAGTAGCAATTGTTTTTGGATCTTGATCCCTTCATCACAATCCCTTGATTATATTTATAGTCTATACATCCTGATTTATTGTAGTGTACTATGAATTTGCCGAGCAATTACAGTTACGATCCTTACTATAATTGTAGCTCCAATGATGATGTTAAGAATCAAACAAATGTTGGACAACGTTTAATATTTGATAGATCAGGTTTCTTATACATTGAGAAAAAAAGGTGGAGATAATATTTCTATCAGCAACTAGAATGGAACATTCTCAACAGATAACTTCTACTACAAGGCAACAATTAATTGTGTTGATTATTTTTATCTTCCAAGTTTTTGAGGTACACTTATTCAATCCCCCTCTTTCTAAGTGTTTTTCTATCCTTCAATTGGCATCAGAGCGCCGGTTCTAGGTGCAAGCACCTAACCGTGTTAGACAAAAGATTCGGGGAGAAAAACACAAAATGGTTGATCCAGTTCCAACTCCTACTCCTGAGCAAAACAACAATGGTAACAATGGAAGCAGTAGCTTCAATGGTTACAATAGACCACCAGTCATTGTTGGTGAAAATTTTGAGTATTGGAAAGATAGACTTTAAAGTTATTTTCTATGTCAAGATGGTGATCTATGGGACTTGGTGTTGGATGGTTATAGACATCCTGTAAAAAATCGTGGAGTCAAGATTACAAGACAAGTAATGAGTGATGACCAAAAGAAAGAATTCAAGAATCATCACAAGTCAAGGACTATACTCTTAAATGCTATCTCTCATGCTGAGTATGAGAAGATAACAAATAGAGAAACAGCTCATGATATCTTTGAATCTCTAAAGATGACTCATGAGAGAAATGCTCAAGTCAAGGAGACAAAGACTTTAGCTCTAATCCAGAAGTATGAAGCATTCAAGATGGAGGAAGATGAGAATATTGAAGCAATGTTTTCAAGATTCTAGACTCTGACTGGTGGATTGAGAGTACTTGATAAAGGCTACACCAAAGCTGATCATGTAAAGAAGATCATCATAAGATTACCCAGAAGATGGGGACCCATGGTGACTGCCTTCAAGATTTCCAAGAATCTTAATGAAGTGTCTCTTAAGGAGCTGATTAGTGCCCTGATGAGTCATGAGATTGAGCTGGATGCAAATGAGCCTCAAAATAAAGGTAAGTCTATTGCATTAAAATCTAATAATAAAAAATGCACTGACGCTTTTCAGGAAGAAGAAGAAGATTCTGATTAGTCAGAATCAGAAGAAGAAGAAGAAAAAGAAGATGAACTATCTCTCTTATCCAGAAGAGTAAATCAACTCTGGAAGAGCAAGCAGAGAAGGTTCAAGAACTTCAAAAGGTCTGAAAAAGGAGAATCTTCTGGACACAGAAGATCTGACAAGAAGAAAGTGACGTGCTATGAATGTAAAGAGCCTGGACACTACAAGAATGAATGTCCAAAGCTTCAGAGGGAAAAGCCCAAGAAAATATTTGAAAAGAAGAAAGGTCTTACGGCTACATGGGATGACTCAGATTCTTCTAATCAAGAGTCAGACTTTGAAGATGAGCAGGCCAACATAGCACTTATGGCAATAGTTGAAACTGGTGAAGAATCTACTTCTGATTCAGACTCTAATGAGGTATTTTCTAAACTCACTAGAGATGATTTAGTTTCCGGCTTATCTGAACTTCTAGAAGTCAAGAGTCATCTTAGTATCAAATACAAAAAGCTGAAAAAGCTCTTTGAATCTAAAACTAAGAGACTTGAAATAGAAAATTTTGAACTGAAAGAAAAAGTTTTAAACCTAACTAAAGATGTTGAATCATCTTCAAGTTCAGAAAAGTCTATTCCAAGCACTAACAATATTCTGAAAGAATATGAATTGAGCTTCAAAAAGTTTCTATCTAGAGGTATAGGCAGAAGTCAGCTAGCCTTTATGATATATGGTGTAAGTGGAAACAAGAGAATAGGCATAGGCTTTGAGGGTGAAACCCCATATAAACTTGAACCTGTTGATGAGATGATTATTACATACAAACCTTTGTATGAACAGTTCAAGTATGGCCATTCTCATGATATCAAACACACATCACACTCTTAGAGTTTCCACATAACACACGCAAAGAAAAATTCTGTTGCACACCATAGGAAATCTTATGTGAAACCTCATGCTAAATCTCAGTTCAACCAGAACTTTAGAAGGACTAACCCCAAAGGACCCAAAAGAATGTCAGTACCTAAGGATAAGATAATTTCTGTTGCAGATCTCCTTCAAAGCTCAAAAGACAAACATGTCATGGTATCTGGACTCTGGGTGCTCATGACACAGGACAGGAAGAAGGTCTATGTCCAAGACCTAGAACTTAAATCTGCTGGAGAAGTAAAGTTTGGAGGGAACCAGAAGGGCAAAATCATTGGCTCTGGAACCATATGCCTTGGTAACTCTCCCTCTATAACTAATGTCCTTTTAGTAGATGGATCAGCTCATAACTTATTGTCCATAATTCAATTAAGTGACAATGGTTATGACATAATCTTTAATCAAAAGTCTTGTAAAGCTATTAGTCAGAAGGATGACTCAATTCTATTTACAGGCAAGAGAAAGAACAACATTTATAAGATTGATCTTTCAGATCTTAAGAATCAAAAGGCTACTTGCCTTATGTCTGTTAGTGAAGAGCAGTGTGTCTGGCACAGAAGATTGGGTCATGCTAGTTTAAGAAAGATCTCTCAGATTAACAAACTCAATCTGGTCAGAAGACTCCCTAATCTGAAATATAAATCAGATGCTCTTTGCGAAGCATGTCAAAAAGGGAAGTTTTCAAAACCTACATTCAATTCTAAAAATGTTGTCTCTTCCTCTAGGCCGCTAGAACTTCTGCACATTGATCTTTTTGGCCCAGTCAAAACAGCATCAATCAGAGGGAAGAAATATGGATTAGTCATCGTAGACGACTATAGTAGATGGCCATGGGTAAAGTTCTTGAAACACAAGGATGAGTCACATACTGTGTTCTTTGACTTCTGCACTCAGATTCAATCTGAGAAGGAATGCAAAATCATAAAGGTCAGAAGTGATCATGGTGGTGAATTTGAGAACAGATTCTTTGAAATTTATTTCTTAGAAAATTGTATTTCCCATGATTTCTCTTGTCCTAGAACTCCACAACAAAATGGAGTTGTAGAACGAAAGAATATGACTCTACAAGAAATGGCCAGAACCATGATCAATGAAACCAATATGGCTAAACATTTCTGGGCAGAAGTAATTAACACAGCGTGTTATATTCAGAATAGAATCTATATAAGACCTATTCTAAATAAGACTCCTTATGAATTGTGGAAGAACAGAAAGCCCAACATTTCTTATTTCCATCCATTTGAGAATTTTGCAGATATAGATATCTCTAACTCAGATCATGAAGAACCCAAGAGTTTTGCAGATATAGATATCTCAGAAGTGTTTGATTCTAAAGATCATCTGCATAAGTTTGATTCTTCTGAGTTTGAGAATTTTGTAGATATAGATATCTCTAACTCAGATCATGAAGAACCCAAGAGTAAAGAAGTTTCAGAAGATCAAGTTGCAGCTTCTTTAGAGAATCTCAGAATATCTGAAGATCCAACACTCAGAAGATCTTCTAGACTCAACTCTTCTCATCCAGAAGATGTTATCATTGGAAAGAAAGATGATCCCATCAGAACAAGAGCATTCCTAAAGAACAATGTAGAATGTCAATTTGGTCTAGTGTCTTTGATTGAGCCAACTTCTGTTGATCAAGCTCTGGAAGATGCTGACTGGATAATTACCATGCAAGAAGAGTTAAATCAGTTTACAAGGAATGATGTTTGGGATCTGGTTCCAAGACCAAAAGGATTTAACATCATTGGAACAAAGTAGGTCTTCAGAAACAAGCAGAGTGAGAAAGGTGAAGTCATAAGAAACAAAGCTAGACTGGTTTCCCAGGGCTATAGTTAGCAAGAAGGTATTGACTATACAGTAACCTTTGCACCAGTGGCCAGGTTAGAATCTATTCGTTTATTAATTTCATTTGCCACTCAGAATAACATCACTCTATATCAGATGGATATTAAGAGTGCCTTCTTAAATGGTTATATAGATGAAAAAGTTTATGTCCATCAACCTCCTGGTTTTGAAGACTCTAAGTCTCCAGAACGTGTTTTTAAACTTAAGAAGTCATTATACGGACTGAAGCAAGCTCCTAGAGCTTGGTATGAAAGATTAAGTTCTTTCCTTCTGGATAATGGTTTCACTAGAGGAAAAGCGGATACAACTCTTTTCTGTAAAACCTTTAAAAAAGATATCTTAATTTGTCAAATATATGTTGACGATATCATATTTGGAACATCTAATGCTACACTTGGAAAGGAGTTTGCTAAGTCTATGCAGGCAGAATTTGAGATGAGCATGATGGGAGAACTAAAGTACTTCCTAGGAATTCAGATCAATCAAACTTATGAAGGAAATTATATTCATCATACTAAGTACGTGAAAGAGCTTCTGAAGAAGTTCAATTTGTCTGAAAGCAAAGAAGCAAAGACTCCAATGCATCCAACGTGTGTATTAGGTAAGGATGAGGTAAGCAAGAAGGTAGATTAGAAGATCTACAGAGGTATGATAAGATCTCTTCTATATCTTACTGATTTTAGGCCTGATATTTTATTCAGCGTATGCCTGTGTGCTAGATTCCAATCAGATCCTAGAGAATCTCACTTAACTGATGTTAAGAGAATTCTTAGGTATCTGAAAGGTACTACTAATGTTAGATTAGTCTACAGAAGATCTGAAGAATACAACTTAGTAGGATATTGTGATGCTGATTACGCTGGAGATAGAGTTGAAAGGAAAAGTACTTTTGGAAGCTGTCAGTTTCTGGATAGTCACCTGATCTCCTGGTACAGCAAGAAGCAAGCTACCATTGCACTCTCAACTACAGAAGCAGTATATGTTGCTGCTGCTGGATGTAGTACACAGATGCTCTCGATGAAAAGTTAGCTAAAGACTATCAAATATATGAGAGTAACATTCCTATATTCTGTGATAATACTTCTGCTATTTGTTTATCTAAGAATCCTATCTTACATTCTAAAGCTAAACATATTGAGATTACACATCACTTCATTAGGGACTATGTTCAGAAGGGTGTTTTTTCTTTAAACTTTGTGGATACAGAACATCAGTGGGCTGATATCTTTACAAAACCCCTTCCTAAAGATAGGTTTAAGTTCATTCTGAAGAACATCATTATGGATTTATGCCCAGAATGAAGGCGTTGAGAAGATCTGATATATGGATTAGATTTGAAATGTTTATTTATTTCTTATCAGATGTTCTGGTTTTGTTTGATCATTTAGATACTCTGATTCTGTTATTCACCTCTTCGGTCATATTCTCTGGTGAGTTGCTCAACGGAGTTTGGAATTTGGTAACCTTAAGTCATGATACATATGTCAATAGACTCGTTTCATCAAGGCGATCTCAACCAATACATCTATATAAATTGATTCAAACTCAAAGAGAATTTTAGAGAACACAATAAATTTTTCAGAAAACCAAAAGTAAAATTAAATGATGAAACCGAGTGATCAATGCCAAGTAAGTTAGCAGAAAGAGTCAGGGAACCAAGGGCTACACCATGGTATCGAGTTTGAAGCAAATGGAAGCATCTAACTACTTGAATTAAGTGTATTCGAAAGTGTCCGAAATTGAACTTGGTAAGGATGATTCAGGGGATCTCAAAGCTTGGGAGTTGTTGTGTTAGCTTCGCGGAGCAGCAAGGAAGTTGTATGAATCAATAATTTGCTCTAAAATGGCTTAGAAAAGTTTCACGATCTCAACATTTTGGAGAAAAAAATTGAAGTCTGAGCATGGGTTTTGTGGCTCTCTAAAGCTTGAGATTGAAAGGAATGGGGTCCTCTATTTGTAGCGGAGATGAGGGAAGTTCCTACGTGTGAATTGGATCCAAATTTGTGTTAAATCATGAGCATGAGAAGTGTGAGCAACCTTGGTCATGAAGTTAGCCAAAAGCGTAACCAAATGCCCTCAATTCTAGGTTATTTTTTATCCTCACACATCACTTAAAATCACCATGTACCAGTCACGTGCATTGCTTGGATCAAAATTGAGAAACAAATGAATTTTCAAAACTAACCACGAGCACATTTCAGTTTCATTTGGCCATTTTCAAATTAATGGGGCATCATGGATACTTGACCTTCAATGCACATTCTTTTTGCAAAGTGATCACCTTATAGCAAGGAATACAATGCGATAATAAAGTATTGATTTGGATACATGAGCAAAGAGTTATGAACTTGTGAATTTGGCACCATGACTTGTAATTAGAGATAACAATAATTCTAAGTCTAAAATGCCTTATGATAACCTATAATGTTATCTAACTTTTCATGGCTTTCTTATCATAATTAGTTTTTGATCCTCGAAGTAATCTTGTAGAGGAAATCAAGAATGACATTGTTGAAAGAAGCACTAAAAAATGTTGAATATTGAAGGAGTTATGATCTTGGAAAGTTAGGGAAAATAATTTGAAATTAGGTCAAATTTCACTAAGTCCACAAAATGACATCTAATGTTTTCAAACTTTTGATGATATTCAAAGCACAATTGGTTCTTGACTTGTAAAGAGAAGTTGTTGAGGGTTTCAAGGAGATTTATTTGCAAAAAGAGGCACTAGAAAATGTCGAACCATGAGTAAGTTGTGATATTTTGAACTTATATTTGAAAATGTTGACTTTTATTTTGAGGTGGTATCTTAGAGGTAAAAATTAGGGTATTACACATAGACACAGTGATTTAGATGGTGTATTGAGAATGTAATTCATGGTGTCGAAGCATGTTGCTATCAAAACACCTGGTGCTGTCAAAATATCGAAGGAGTTAGCCTCGACAGGAATTTCGACTTAGACTTATTTTGTATGCTTTAGAGAATTATGTCATTTGGGTTTTGCTTAGGGAGCATGCAAACTCAACATATAAATAGGGAGTTACCTATTGTTGTAAAGTAGAGTGATTCACTTGCAGTTGGAAAGAATTAAAAAAATCACAGTTTAAAAGCAGAGAGAAACTCTGCATAAACTTTATCTTTTTTCCCTATTTTTCTGAAGGAAATTTCTTTACCCACCTCCTAACCTTCTTGGTCACCTCTGGTGAATTTACTAAAATACCCCTTGTTTCGGAAGTTCATTTCCGAAAACGCACTTTTATTGAAAAAAAATGTGTTTTCGGAAATGTATCTCCGAAAAGGTGTTTTTTTTAATGAAAAATATTGATTTCGGAGATGCATCTTCGAAATAAAGTTGTTTTTCAGAAAATTGGTGTACTTCATCTCCGAATTCACCCCCTTGGAGGAATTTGGAAATGTACTTCTGAAATAAGGTCTGGACAAAAGAAAAATAACAAACAAGAACGATTCGCTTTATTTAATCGGATGAAGATTACATCGATCACATTACATAAAATTAAAGTTACATATTGTTAAACACGGGTAGGTGAGGATGATTCAACATTTTGATAACGTCGGCCCCCGATCTTTGAAGTTTCGCGTCCAACTCGATCGAACCCTTCAAAGAAAATCGGTCGAACGTTGTCCACAAAACCGCTAAATCTTTGTCGTTCTTGATCTTAAAAGGTGTGAACTCAATGTCTCCCTCGTCGTTAAGCGATGGCGAGCGGTACTCGAGCTTGACAACCTTTCGATTTTCGGGATATTGCAATAGCGTGTTGAGCGACGTTATCAACTCCGCAAACGGCGTGTCGCGCGAGAAGCAAAATTGGAACGACATCGGGTAGCCGGTGGTGAAGTAGACGAATGCTAGGTGGGGGTAGGTTTGTGTCATTTGTGTTTTGTGGTGTGAAGAGGATGAATAAGAGTGTGTTGTATTTATAGACTTATTGGAGCAATTATGGCCTAACAAACCTTATCCTGCTCAGTGGACTTTTCGGAAATGAACTTCCAAAAATTGGAGGCAGACTAGTATATTTCAGAAGTTCATTTCCGAATTATGCAGAAACAGATGTAAATTTTGCATTTTGTTGATTGCTTAGTGTTTTGTGTAAAAAATACAAAAGGAATTCAAAATAGACATAAATTAGACAATAATGACATAAAACATACTTATATTATATATATTGAATCGGTCTAATTTTACATGATAAACAACAATACATACAAAAATGGTCATTACAAACAAAAAACGATCCGGAACAAACTAAAATTCACGGAACCAATCGGTGGATCCTAAGTCCAAAATAGGTATGTTCTTTGACCGCTCTCTATTTTTCTCGCGCTCTTGGCTCATCATTTCTTCAAACTCCGCCATTCTTGAAACGAAAGGATCCGGACAAGTCTCCGCCTCATTTGAACGATGTGCCGTCCATTGACAAGAAGTAGCCGGTATAGGACACCCCGGTTTCAAAAACACTTGGACGAAGTGTCGCGATCGTAGATACCCGATGCATATGATGCGGCTCGACGCGTCCAATGGCGGTCGACTATGAAGTGGAAAGAAAGTCTCACTTAGTCCAAACCTCGTCAAATCGACACACACCATAACATATTCACTTGCTATTAGATGACCCATATCGGGGAATGACATCCACTTCGAAACCGGAGCGATACCGGTAAGTGATGGAACAAGTGAATCATGAATTTTCGTAAACTTTTCTTGATTTTCATATAGTCGGTCGTAGATGTCCCGATACGAAGTCAACTCCATAATAAGTTCCCGTCGGACTAAAGTGTGATTATTTTCCCCTTTACCGAGCAAATCCGCAACGGCCCGATATCCACAATTGCCATCGCCTCCAACATCAACGATATTATAGATATATTTGTGCATAAAAAGTGGCATCTCATCAATGTAGACAATGGGTGATTTTTTGATCGGCGGTGTGCGAGGTGGCTTCGAAATACGGGCTCCTTTATAATCACTACACTTGGACTTCGGTGTCGGTGAATCCGGGAATGATGCATCAACATGTTCAAAGTAGGAAGGAGATCGTTTTGTTGATGTGTCTTCTTGTGTAATTTTGGACTTTTTCGGTGCACCTTTCGTTTTAACTGGTTGAGATGGCGGTTTCAAATCGGTGGTCTCCGGAAATGCAATTTTTCGCAATTGTTCTTTTATGTGCATTTTCATTGTGTCATCCGCTTTAGCAAACTTCTCCATTATCACTTCCAACTCGTCGGAGATGGTGATTTTGGAGTCATTTTCTTTTGGCGGGTCAAAATCATCAAAACGAAGCTTCTTCCAATGGTCGGCTACCTCATCCATGCGTATTGGTGAATTCAACTTCTTCTTTTTTGAAAGTATCCAAGCACATGGAAGGCCGTATGTCTTTCTAATGGTACACCCACATAAAGAAGTATCCGGCCCCGTGGTCTCCGACCGCTTCGCTTCATAAAACAAAAAATTCAAACTCGATCGGGATATGTTGTAATTCAATTGGGAGAATAAAATTTGACCCTTATACCGGTATTCCATAACCGTCTTGCTCCGACCGAACGATGTTTAAATTTCATTGTGTTGATTTTCAAGCATTTGGTTCACGGTGTCCCATCCCCGACACAAATCTCCCTTGCTATCACCCAACCACCTCTTGAAGACCGCAAGTGCGGATTCAACTTGGTTAGTCGTGGTACAACCAAGATGTCTAACTCGATTTGTCCAAGCGCACACGACTTTTTCTCTGACTTTGTCAAGAATGGTGGATTCGACGTAATGACAAAAAGTCTTAATGGAACCACACAAAGACCTAAAGTGTACCAATTTCTCGGTATACACCTCTTCGGAGTATGCATCTAAAATTTCCCTCCATGCCGCCATTATCCTATCAACCACAACACCGACTTTGATAACTTTACCTTTTTCATCCGGCCTATCTTTTGTCCCAACCGCGGGTTTCAACTTACTTCTCACGTTGCAAGTTATGTGATACCGACAAAGTAACGCGGTAGATGTCGGGAAGACGGTATCGACCGCATTCATCAAAGCATTGTCCCGGTCGGTGACAATGACGTTTGACATAACCTTTTGATCAACTAACAAAGACTTGCATATTCCCAAAGCCCATGTAAAGTTTTCTTCTTTTTCAGACTCCAAAAAAGCAAACCCGACCGAATAAGTCTTGTCTGTCGAGGTCATACCGACTATCTCTAGAAGAGGAAGCCTATATTTGTTTGTCTTGTATGTCGAATCCATGACAAGAACGGTTGGAAATGTGTTGAATAATTTGATACTTTCGGGATGAGTCCAAAAAATATCACGCACCGTAACTTTGTCCTCGGACA
Organism: Vicia villosa; assembly: GCF_029867415.1. Lineage (NCBI taxonomy): Eukaryota > Viridiplantae > Streptophyta > Magnoliopsida > Fabales > Fabaceae > Vicia > Vicia villosa. The sequence goes on along the minus strand of NC_081183.1, from coordinate 22,896,487 downwards.
TTCGGAAGCTTGACACATATTTGTTATCGCCTAATAGTTTCAAAAGTTGTTGCATTTCCGACCGAGGGCCCATTTTCAAAACTTTGAGATTGTGTCGTTCATTGTAAACTTGCTTGATATTTGAAACGCTATCCGGTTTTTACGCTTCAAATCGGCAAGTATGTTGCGAGGCGCCACTTTGACTATCGTTAAATCCGAAATCACATTATTCTCTTCGCGGGACAAACGACATGCCATTGGATGTCTGTGTAACTTGGCATCCAAGGCATCATTATGAATTCCACAAATTACGGTTAAACGCCACAAATCATCAACCCTCCGAGTCGCGCGTAACTTAAACGGACACCCGCACTTTCTCGATCTCGTGTCTTCGTGTTTTAGCACCCGGTTTGATTGTGCATAACTCCCACCCCGTTCGCAATTCAAAACAACGAAAGCTTTCCGCCTACTATTTCCTTTGTCGGACCTTAAAATAACAATTCCAAATCCAAATTTACTAGCTTCGTTCCGAACCCAATCAATCAATTGTTCGCGACTACCAAAGCTCCGATTATTTGTAAATTATTGCCGAACATCAACCGCATTGATCATAGATTTAACGTCGATAACCGGATCGTTATTAACATTGACAACTTCTGGAACTACTGCGTCATCGTCTTGCACAATGTTGTCCGGATGCACCATACCTAACATATGCAAAAATTAGCAAAATTGACCAAAACTATTTTTTTAACTGCCAGGGCATATTTCGGAAGTTCATTTCCGAAATTTGTTAGGTAATATATTTCGGAAATGAACTTCCGAACCATTGCAGGTTTCAGCATAAATTTGTTGAATCAATGTAGTGAAATAGGGGATGAAATAAGAGATGCTTACCTCAAATTGTAGCTTTCTATGCTCCCTTTAACGTGATCAACGGTTTGAAACTTGATTTTGAGATGAAAAATGGATGGAGATTGATTGAGTTTTGGAGAGGGTTTGGAGAAGTTTTGGAGAAAAAATGATGAAATAGTGAAGGAGGGAAAATTATATATGCAGAAATGTTTTCGGAAATGAACTTCCGAAGTATTCACGGTTTTGAATTTTTTTTACTTCGGAAATGCATCTCCGAAAATACCACTTTTTTGGTGTTTTCGAAGATGCATTTCCGAAATGTATGAAAAATCTTTAAAAAAAATAACTTCGGAGATGCATCTCCGAAGCAGGGGTAATTTTGGGATTTCGCTGGGGGTGACCCCCATAGGGAGGTGGGTAAAGAAATTTTCTTTTCTGAAACCTAATTCCCTTTCTTTTCAATGCATCTTTCTTTTCTTCTCCACTATCGATTGTGCAGCAAAATCATCTTGCAATTAAGGTTGGTTGATTCACTTTAGTGAAGAATAAAGAACAAGAGGCAAATTCAATTAGTGTGATTGAATCTTATTCATTAAAATTGATTCAGAATTCTTTTATATATATATATATATATATATATATATATATATATATATATATATATATATATATATATATATATATATAAAAGAACTGTGTTGAAATTTAATATTTAATATAATTTGTTAGATTAGATTCCTTTGAAATTTTAATAGTATTCACAATCTAATTTTAACAATATTTCTCACGTATATAAATTGTTCTTTTAACCTTTTCATTTATAATGAAAATTAGTTATATCCTAAAGTCCAACCTTTGGTGCATGTATAGTGAAATTATGTTATTTTAAAATGAAAAATATAACATGGGAAAGAGAAAGAGAAAAAAAAATTATTAAAATATTAGAATAAATTCTAACAACAATCAAGAGACATTAACCAATAATTATAATTTAAAGAATATAATTTTCCACACTATAAAATATTAATTGTATAAATATATACTTCAAAATGCAAATAAGAGAAAACATGGCTCAGATTCTTAAGTTTGTTAGTGTCTTAATTATTTTTCTTTTCATATTCGTCATTGTATCCCATGGTAACGTTGTAACCAATGGTAAGTTCAATTTTCCAATTTATTTCAAAATTTATTATTAATTTTATATAAAATGCTTCATTTCCTATTATAATTTTTTAATTTTGACATCACAGGAGTTATCAAATGCAAGTCTCATAAAATATGTCGTAATCTACTGATTAATTGCTTGCATCCTAAATATCCAAGGTGTGTAGATAATATATGTGAATGTTTTTAATAGTAGGAATGAAGTTCAAAAATAATTATACGTATTTGTAACTATAGAAGGAATAAATTATATAAGGAATAAAGTTCAAAAATAATTCCAGTTGGCAACTATAATGTTGGTACTTTTATTATTTTCTCAAATTTCAATGTATTTTCTCCGAACCTTCAATAAATTTACCCACTCAAATACTTATTATTGTATTATGGCAAAGTTGTTGCATTAGTTCATTCAGAAATTAAGATATCCACTTTAATATGATAAATTGAATTTGACGAAATAAATATCTATGTAGTCTTGATTAAATATACTAGACCTATTTATATTGGATAAAATGTCTATAAACCTTTTTCACTATTAAGAAAAATGTGTTATTACTCTGGTTAAAATATATTTTTTATTTCAGTTGGGTGGGTGAGGTAACCTGTCATGGAATGTAAACTACTTTTTTTGGGCAACTGTGACTTTGGTTATGAGTTTGATTTTGAACAATAACATTTTTAAAATAGAGAGTTGGACTTTCTCCCTCTTTTGGGAGTTTTAATTGAGGTGAAATGTACCCTCAACTTATCTTCTTGGTTGGGACTTTTAATCGAGGGAATAGGTGCTAGGGGATCACTTTTCCTTCTAATTGGAACTTTTAACCGAGGGGAAATCTAAGGTAGATTCTATCACTACTGTGTTATACCGATTTTAGGCTGGATGAAATTTATATTAAAGCATAAACATTTGGATTTTACTATAATATCGGTATTTTATAAAAACATAATTATTTCTTCTGCAAGAAGAAATTGGTCATCTAGAGAAGATATTGCAATCCAAGAAGAAAATGGTAAATGATAAAAAAAAAATTTAAAAGAAAGCAACCCAATGTGTATTTTTCTTTTTAATTTCTTATTATTTACAATTTTCTTTTTGGGTAAAAATATCTTCACTAAATGATCCAATTTCCTATTTTACTAAACAAATGGTTTAATTTTTTGAAATAGATAAATTAATAAAAAAATAGATGTTTATGCTTCAAAATAAATTTTCCTAATTGATTGTTTATTACTTGAACAACTTTCATTTCGTTTAGTCGAACATATATATAACATAGTAGAGTGAGAGAAGATACAACTTATAGAAAGCCATGATTAAAAAGAGGAATACACAAATCTTACATATTACCTTATCTTTCCACTATGTAAATTCTTCACGATGAACCTGAGTAAAAACAATTCTCTTGCACTATGTGACTCAAGGCCACTCCATTAATGCAACCACCTTATAATATTCAACTAGTGAAAAGTTGTTATTCAAATATGATTTTAAAAAGGTTGCATATATTACATTCAAAAAGACAAAGCTTATTAAATCTATATAGGAACTCGAGTCTTCTACCAGCCGAGGATGTGTTATATCAAAACAAAATATTATTTTTTGTTTATTAACACCAAATATAACGAGTAGAATTATCTCAACAACAAGAATAACACAACAACAAGAGCACCAAAAATATCAATATAATCATTAAACATTAAATCTCAACAACAACAAAAAACAACAACAACAAAAAACAACAACAACAAAAAAACAGTAGAATCGTTCCACCTTAAATCACAACAACAACAACATTAAACATTTTATCTAGCATAACAATAAAAACAACTAACATTGTTAAGTGGAATCGGGTCAGTTTGATGTGCATAAGGTATATCCTTGTGAGTAATGAGTACACTATTCTGAGTAATATCGAATTTTAACTATTTTGAGTAATATATTCATTATTCTGAGTAATATTTATACTATTTTGAGTAATCTGTATATTATTTTGAGTAATAAATATAATACTTTGAGTAATATAAACAATATTTGAGTATTTATGCACCGTGCATAAGGATATACCTTATGCACATCAACGCATCCCAGTGGAATCTATGCTTTTATTGCTTCATTAGAGTTGGAGAAGAGATTACAGAGATCTAAAACTCGTTAATGGAAGAAATGATATTTTTGAGCTTTGTTTAGGGAAAAGATAATATTCGCCAGTTTGGTTTAGTGTAGAAATAGCATTTGATTAATGGAAGATGAATTTTTGAGGTAGAAGATGAAGTTTGTCTAGGATTTTGTTAACAAAAATTGAAAAATCAATGAACGTAGAGAGTTATATGTAACACCCTAAACCCTGAAACTCTTATTTAAATAAAATCAGGCAAAAATACATATTTATACAACAATGATGTCACACATCTCTCTCATAAAACCTCTTCCTCAAAAAAAATTCTAATAAAGCAGCTGAAACTCAAAACATGTTTGATCGGTAAAATAGCAAGTGTACTATTTTGCCTCTGTAGTAATAAAGGGAAATTCCTCGAATATCAAATCTCGAGGACTGCTTGACGAATCAGAGTTTTATCAATATTTCAATTAAACAAAAGTTAGAAGAGGTTTTGTTTGGTTTTTGATAAAAATGCAAGTAAAGTAAATAACTAAAATATTAGAACGATGAACAGAGATGAGTAGATTACTATGGTCGGCGAATGACTCTTCGTGTAACAATTTGTTTCTCAATGTAGCAATATAGTTTCCACAATTGATTACTGGTTCTCAAGAGTATCTAATCCTAAGGCCTTAGTGAAAAGATCTTTGACGTCACAACCTAATTACTATGTCCATAAATAATTATACTTGTAATCAAGCATTCCAATAACAAGAATCTCCAGTTAAGATAAATTATCCCTAGTCCTAGGTGATAATCATTATCCTATGTTCTTACTCATGTCAATGAACAATCGCTGTCCAGCTTAAATTATTCATACAAATTCAATATCCATTTTTCTGACAGTTAAAGCATAAGAGCAGATGTAGAACAAACCAATTATATGAAAAACAAATTGCATCAAGAAATAATGTCGTTACATTCAAAATCAGTGTCACGCCCCTAGCAACGGGGGGTTTAGCTACTCATAACAATAACAAAAATCATAGTTTGAATTGTAGACATTACAGATAAACGAAGGGAATCAGATATTCAATCGCGGACGCTCATGGAAATCTTCAATCCTAGCTTAGAATATGAATTCTCTTGCTTCTCCAATGTATTTTCGCACCCAAAACTCTCCAACCCTCGTCCAAACGCACTTTCCTTCTTTTATTTCAGAGTTTCTGGGCTTTTCAGCAAAATAGGCCCAAAACATTACGTGTGGACGCGTGTGGGAACACTTCTGGTGGGATGACACGCGTCCAGGGACGCGTCTGACCAGAGTGAGGCATTCCTTTGCAATTTTGGACTTCTGGAGCGCGTCCAGGGACGCGTTTGGAGGCGTGACATGCGTCTGGGGACGCGTCCTGGCAGAGAGTTGTTTTCCTTGTTCTCCTCCCTCGTGCACGCGTGGGGGCATGCGTTTAGGCTTAAGAGACGCGTCATGGGACGCGTGTGACCAGAGAAGTGCATTTTGGCTTTGATAGATGCGTCTGGGGATGCGTGTGACCAGCATATGTGCTTTTCTTCAGTTTTTCGCCTTTTTGCACTGATTTCTCTCATTTCCTTCATTTGAGTCTGTAAACACTATAACACACAACCAAAGCATAAAATGCAGAATAAAGAAATAGAACATTAAATAAAATACTTTAAAAGCAACTTAAAACAACTGTAAATATATGTGTGAAAGCCACTGATCAAACTCCCCCAAACTTAAAGCGTTGCTTGACCTCAAGCGACAATTACAAGAGTTAATGACCTTCAAGGCACACTGGTGTTCCTACGTGAGATATCCGTTTGTATTGATCAAGAAACAGTTAGTCTGGCATTCACATGACGCAATGAGTTTCTGCTACAACATTAAACCTTAAGCTCCCCTTTCGGATACCTCTCCAACTATGCTTTGCACTTAAGTCTCTTTCCGATTTTCCTCCTCTTTGATTTGGACAATCACATTAAGGCTCTTCATTTCTTATAATAATCATCACATGCATGAGACAAATCAAGGCTTTTTATTTTCTTTTTCTGGCACCAAACAAGCTGCATTTACTACTTTTTAATTACCGATGAAATTTTCAAACTTTGCAGTTATATATTGTCCTTTTGGACGACGTTAGAGGATCAACCTCCTTTGGGCTGAATAACCAGGTGAGGGTTATCCAACTTAGCGAGCCGGTTGCCTTTTACCGCCTTTTCATCATCTGGTGCCAACTTTATATATTTTTTTCTCAACTAGTCATCATGCATGTGAATTTGAATTATGCCAGACTGTATCAATATACTACTCGAGGAGTACTTCTCAGGAGACAAGTACTATGGTGCAAATCTACACGTTAGACTCGTATATCTTATAGGGAACCAAGGGTGTTTAAACAAACCTCTTCTTGTCACATTATTCCGAACTTCCTGTCCTCAAACAATCCTCCCTTCATCTCTATATACTATTTCCGATCGCCCTTTATGATTAAAACTCTTCACAAAAAAATTAAAATTTCGGTCAAAATTCGGGAAGAATTCACTTTATGGTTTCAGATCATACTAATAACATAAAAATAAAATGCAAAGAGAAGAGCCTCCCCCAAACTTGAACTAAACATTGGCCTCAATGTTTCAGAACGAGCTCGAGAGAGGTGACTCACAGAGGGTATTGCACTCCAACGATCACTTCCGAGCTTTCACTAGAGACACCCTCTTTTATTACGTGAAAATAAAACAAACAAAAAGACAAATTAATTATTAAAAGTGTGGGTTGCCTCCCACGAAGCGCTTCGTTTAACGTCGCATGGCTCGACGATCCATTACCCTTTATTATGGAGGGTATTTTCTCTTCCACACCTGGTTGCTTTTCACCTCCGCAACCAAGAACTCATAAAGATGAAAAGTATGGGCACCTTTTTTCTTCAATTCAGTTCCCACATTCTTCTTCTCACCTTGCTCTTTGTTAGGACTTTTGATAGCTATATGAGTTAGTTCCACCCGAGAGGCTATGCTTGAAACTTTTTCTTGGAGATGTTTAGGGCTTTTGTATTCTCCCTCACTTTTGATCATACCAACAGAAGCTTGATCATGTACACCTTCACTTTGTTTCTTGACTTCTAACATCTTTAAGGTTACTTCTTCATTAAAGGCTTTCACCGTCAGAGTCCCTTTCTCAATGTCAAAGTTGCAACGACTTGTCAACAAAAATGGTCTCCCAAGAAGAATAAGAGTTTCTTCATCTTCAGGAATGTCCATAATGTGGAAGTCAACAGGGAAAACAAACTTATCAACCTCCACTAGTACGTCTTCAGCTACCCCATATGATTTCTTGATGGTGTGATCAGCGAACTTCAACTTTGCTTCCCAATTCAAGCTTTTTGAAGATAGATAGTGGCATTAAACTCACACTAGAACCAGAATCAATGAGTACCTTTTTAAATATTTTTTTCTTGATGGTGCATGGTATTGCCACGGCTTCAGGGTCTTTCTTCTTGATGGGGATCTTCCTTGCTAGAGAGATTATGCTACATTTTTCATTTGCAATTTCTGGTTCTCCACCCATTGGTCTCTTTTTACCGATAACCTCATTCATAAACTTCTTGTACAAAGGCATGTGCTACAGTGCTTCAAAGAAAGGTAGATTAATCTCTAACTTCTTGAACAAGGCAAAAAACTTCTCAAAGTCTTTCTCTTTTAAATCTTTCTTTGTCACTCTAGAAGGAAAAGGAAGCTTGATCGTCAGTTTAGCATCTTTCTTATTTTTCTCTTCAAGTGGCTTAACCGGTGGTATCACAACTTCGGTCTCTTTCAGTTTCTCTCGTATTTCCAAATCCACCTGTATGACCAAGTTGTCATCTATTTCCTCTTTTTCTTTTTCCGATTCTGACACTTTCTTACTCCTTGTTGTAACAGCATTAATCTTCTCTTGGTCTTTCGGATTTTTCACAATTGAGCTCGGAAAGGTACCTTGTGCCTGTAGAGTGAGATGCTGTGCTATTTGACCCACTTGAACTTCCAGATTTTTGATTGAAGCTGTGGTGTTCCTATGGTTGTTTCTTGTCTCTTCTTGAAACTGAGAGCATTGTGTAGCCAATCTCTAGATAGCTACTTCCCACCCCGCCTTCTGAGGGCATTGTTGTTGTTGATCTTTCCACGAGAAATTTGGATGATTCTTCCACCCAGGATTATAGGTGTTAAAATATGGATTGTATTGCCTCAATAATTTTATTTCTTCAATCTGTTTTGGAGTAGCAACACAGCATGCAGTTTGGTGAGGACCATGGCAAATTTCACAACTTACAGATTGAGCTTGTTGAACTTGAGCCACCTATTGTGTACCTATATTCATAGCTTTCAGTTTCTTTTCAACTTCTGCAGCTATAGCATCTTCAACCCGAATTTTTGAAGTTTTCAGCTTAAGATCAATGATTCCTTCCGGTTTGCTATGAATAACGAATATAGAAAAAAATATGAACAATAACCAAAAAGCATTAAAAGCCATAATCAAATAAAAACCCAAACTTAAAATTTAAAGACTAAATTAGGGTACACCTAAATTTAAATAAAAGTCCCCAGAAGAGTCGCCAGCTGTTGCAATCTGCCTAAAAATTAGAGCCGCCACCCTTTATTTAAAGGAAAAAGGGTAAAACTTTAAAATTAAAGAAAAATTAAGATTTTGGGTAAGTAGGTAAATTAGGCAAAGGGAAAGTGTTAGACACCCTTTGTCTCCCTTGTACTCAAGGGGACCCATTTAGCCTTTAGGTTTTTAAAAAAGGTTTTACAATTATCGACTAATAAATTACAAAAAGGTAGACCTTTGGCCAAAAGGGTAAAACCTCAAAGGTTTTAATAGAGTCATTGTCAGATCGAGACAACAATGACTACAGGCCAAAGACCATGTATAGCAAAAATAAAAGTGGCCTCAATGTATCATCATTGGCCAAAAGATTTAAAGAAAATATTTTTAAAGGGAAAAAAAACATCGTAAAAGGTGAAGGATAGAAAAACACTTAGAAAGGGGGGGTTTGAATAAGTGTAGCTTTAAAAACTTGACAGATAAAAATAAATTGCACAGTTATTTTTATCCTGGTTCGTTGTTAACTAAACTACTCCAGTCCACCCCCGCAGAGATGATTTACCTCAACTGAGGATTTAATCCACTAATCGCACGGATTACAATGGTTCTCCACATAGTCAGCAACTAAGTCTTCCAGAGTCTTCTGATCACACACTGATCACTCCAGGAACAACTGCTTAGATACCCTCTAAGACTTTTCTAGAGTCTACTGATCCACACGATCACTCTAGTTACAACCTTCTTAGAAAACCTCTAAGACTTCCTAGAGTATTCTGATCCACACGATCACTCTAGTTCCTTACAACTTAATGTAATTCTAAGAGTATTACAAATGCTTCTTAAAAGCGATAATCACAAACTGTGATATTTCTCTTAACGTTTAAGCTTAATCTCACTAATATATTACAACAGCAATGTAGTGAGCTTTGATGAAGATGAAGATTCTGAGCTTTGAGTTTGAACAGAGTTTCAGCAAGTTAGTAGGCGTTGTTTTTGTTCAGGATCGTTAACCTTGCTTCTCATCAGAACTTCATATTTATAGGCGTTGGAGAAGATGACCGTTGAGTGCATTTAATGCTTTGCGTGTTCCGTACAGCATCGCATTTAATGTTATACGCTTTTGTCAACTACCTCGAGCCTTGTTCACGCTGTGTCTACTGACGTAGCCTTTAGTAGCTTTTAACGTTCCTTTTGTCAGTCAGCGTAGCTTGCCACTTGTACTTTCTTCTGATCTGATGTTTGTGAATACAACGTTTGAATATCATCAGAGTCAAACAGCTTGGTGCATAGCATCTTCTGATCTTCTGACCTTGAAGTGCTTCTGAGCGTGATACCATCAGAACTTCAGTGCTTCTGTTCTCTTGTTCTTCTGATGCTTCCATAGACCCATGTTCTGATTCTGCTTCGACCATCTTCTGATGTCTTGCCAGACCATGTTCTGATGTTGCATGCTGAACCCTTTGAGACAAAGCTTCTGAGCGCTGAATTATGCGTACTCTTTATATATTTCCTGAAAGGGAAATTGCATTGGATTAGAGTACCATATTATCTTAAGCAAAATTCATATTATTGTTATCATCAAAACTAAGATAATTGATCAGAACAAATCTTGTTCTAACAATCTCCCCCTTTTTGATGATGACAAAAACATATATAAATGATATGAATTTGCGATCAGAAAGAACAGACGGCAAAAGACAAATTACACAGCTATAGCATAAGCATATGAATATGTCTCCCCCTGAGATTAACAATCTCCCCCTGAGATAAATAATCTCCCCCTGAAATAAATACTCGAAGAACTTTAATAAAAGACTTCCCTGATTATTTCGGTAGAGACGATCATATAAGCTTCTGTCTTCAGAGAATTCATAGCTTCTGACTTCTGCTTCCATTGGACAGCTTCAGAACTAGAATTTCTTTAGATCCCTAGAACACTCACAGCTTCTGATTCCTGCTTCCATCTAGGACAGCTTCAGAACTTGAATTTCTTTGATCTTCTGAACATTCACAGCTTCTGACTTCTGCTTCCATCTAGGACAGCTTCAGAACTTGAATTTCTTTGATCTTCTGAACATTCACAGCTTCTGATTTCTGCTTCCACTTAGGACAGCTTCAGAACTTGAGTTTTCTGGATCTTTAGAACATTCGCAGCTTCTGATTTCTGCTTCCCTCGGATAGCTTCAGAGCTTTGAATTTCTACCAACATCACTTCATGCTAGATTTGTATCAGAACATTGTTGAATGTACCAGAGCATCATCAGAGCATCTCTACATCCTGAAATGTTACAGAACAAAAACTAAACGACAAAAGTCAGCATGAACGAGTCAGAACATAAAATGTATATTCGAACACATTATATGTATCAGAGCCATATAGGCTGAAATAATGTATCAGAGCAAATAGAATTTTGTCAGAACAAATAGACAAATATGGATCAAATTCTATTTTCAGTGCTTCAGATCTCTGAAGCTTGACAGCACTCAGCTTGCTTCAGTTTCCATGGTTTTGCTTCTGTGTTTGCTTTGAAGATTCTCTTTACTTCTTTATACCTGCAAAATACTTAAACCATATAGAACTTGCAGTTCTTGTTAGTAAATGTGTGGGAGCTTTACCCAGCAACTGATAGATTAATCAAATCATTTATCATTTATCTTCTCCCCCTTTTTGTCATAACATCAAAAAGAATATTTCAAAAGATTCAGATGATTAAAACGACAAATAAAATCACTGGAACGTAAAACAAGGAAAGTTTTCATTGATAATCAAAAAAGATTACAAGAGAGGAATGCAGGAAAACAGATGCAACAAGGAAAGAAAACTACAAAGACCAAAGGACTAAGATCCTAGCCTACGCAAAATCCGCGCCAGAACATCATGAATCCCGTCAGTGCTTGTAGCTTGCCTTGCCATGAAGGAGCGAAACTCAGCATTGGCTGTTTCTTGCGCGTCCAAACGAGAAGCTAGCATAGCTTGATTCTGATGAAGAGTTTCCAAGGTCTCCATCAGAGCTGAGGTTTCACCAGAAGAAGAGGCACCTGAATTTCTGCCAAAAGGGACAGCAATCTCAGCAGGGTGATCTTCTGGGAGATCTTCAGCTTGTGCATCCTCCATTTCCTCATCTGAGTCTGACTCAGAAGTAGCCTTAGCATATTCTGGTTCAAGCAGCTCAGAAGTTCCATCTTCCAATGCTTGAAGAATAGCTGCTAGGTTTGTTGGAGGAGTAGGACCAGCAACTTCAGCAGGATAAACCACTACTGGAAAGACCATGTGAGGTGCTTTTTCAGAAGGGTTCATTCTGAACCAGTTGAACAGCCACTGAAAATCTCCAGTCAGCACAGGAAACCATGGTTTCCACACCACGATGTCTCTGCAGAGATTTTCTTCTACCAACTCATCTGCAGGTATCTTCTTCTCAAGAACACTTCTGTTCCTGATGAGATGGTGACAGCTGCTTTCACTAGCTTCCAGCCGAAGACCATGAATACCAGGAGCTTCAGACATGATCCTTCTCTGAGTGTCTGTTGCCCTATCCAGAAAGTCCTGACGAAAGGTATCCCAAAGGTTGCTTGTGGCATACTCATCCAGATGGTTAAGGTGAGCAGCACCCAGAATCTCCAACCAGCCATTTACATCAGACTGTAAAAGCTCCAGATATGATTGAGTGGTAGGGGTTGGAGGGTTGACAGTGAACCTGGAGTCGGGAAGAACAACACTGTAGGGATTAGGTGTTCTGGTGGGAAAAGGGTGTGAGAGAGATGAAGAAATGTCTGATGGATGGGTTGAAGGAGAGGAGATACCAGATGGTGAAGAAGGTGGTTCCGAGAGGGTGAATGAGGAGGAAGAGGTGGTGGAGGTCTTTGAGAAGGGAGTGATCCTTACTCTTTTTGGTTTGGTTTCTGGTTCGACAGTTGCCTTTCTCTTTTGTTTCCGATCATTATCTTGATTCCCAGAGTTTGACGATGGATTCATGATGAAGTTGCAGATATTGGAAACTGCTAGGGTTTATGATATGAAAAAGGAGAGAGACGAAAAAGAAACTGAATGCAGAGTGAGAGAAATATAAGAGGGAAAAGAAACGTTTGAAGAATATAAAAAGAAAACTGAAAGAGAGTAAATGATGAAAAGCATTTAATGTTACGTGACGTGAGGAGAGATAATAATGACAAAAGACGTGATTTGCACAGTTACCTAAGTAGACGTCCCCTCAACTGCACGCACGCTTGTCCAGGAATAGTGAACACGTGTTTACCATCTGGATAGCCAGTTACAGCTGTTTTGCTTTTAAAGAGATTCTGAATCAACTTAGACAATGAAACGTTGGTAATAACTGAATCACAATTTCTAATTGATTTCAATCAGAACTTCTTAAGAAAAAGATTTCATTTTAGAAGATACCCATATATAAGAGTTTCTCATCTTCTCATTCTGAGCTTGTTTCTGAAGACCCATTTTGTACCGATTATATTGAATCCATCTGGTCTAGGAACAAGATCCCAAACATCATTCCTTGTAAACTGATTCAGTTCTTCTTGCATAGCAATTATCCAGTCTGGATCTTCTAGAGCATGATCAACAGAAGTTGGCTCGATCAAAGATACAAGACCTAATTGACAATCTGCATTGTTCTTAAGGAATGCTCTTGTTCTGATTGGATCATCCTTCTTTCCAAGAATGACATCTTCTGAATGACCAGAGATGAGTCTGGATGATCTTCTGACAGATGGTTCTTCAGAAATGCTTAGATTCTCCAGAGAAGCTGATACTTGATCTTCAGATTCTTTGCTTCTGAGAAGCTCTGCTTCTGATGCGTTGCTTCTTGGCTCAGCAACTTCTGATATATCAATATCCCAATCTGCAAAATTATCAAACTGCTTTGGTTTTTCAGAACCAAGCTTATCATCAAACCTGATATTGATTGATTCTTCTACAATCAATGTTTCAGTATTGTATACTCTGTAGCCTTTTGAGCGTTCAGAATATCCAAGAAGGAAACATTTTTGTGCTTTGGAATCAAACTTACCAAGATGATCTTTAGTGTTCAGAATAAAGCATACACATCCAAAAGGATGGAAATATGAAATGTTGGGCTTTCTATTCTTCCACAATTCATAAGGAGTCTTATTTAGAATAGGTCTGATAGAGATTCTATTCTGAATATAGCATGCAGTGTTTATTGCTTCTGCCCAGAAATGCTTAGCCATATTGGTTTCATTGATCATGGTTCTGGCCATTTCTTGCAGAGTCCTATTCTTTCGTTCTACAACTCCATTTTGCTGTGGAGTTCTAGGACAAGAGAAATCATGGGCAATACCATTTTCTTTGAAGAATTCTTCAAAGGATCTGTTCTCAAATTCACCACCATGATCACTTCTGACCTTTATGATTTTACACTCTTTTTCAGATTGAATCTGAATGCAGAAATCAAAGAACACTGAATGAGTCTCATCCTTGTGTTTCAAGAATTTTACCCACGTCCAGCGGCTATAATCATCTACGATGACTAATCCATATTTCTTCCCTCTGACAGATGCTGTTTTGACTGGGCCAAACAGATCAATGTGCAAGAGTTCTAATGGCCTTGAGGTAGAAACAACATTCTTGGACTTGAATGCAGGTTTGGAGAACTTGCCCTTCTGACATGCTTCACAAAGAGCATCTGATTTGAATTTCAGATTAGGGAGTCCTCTGACCAGATTCAGTTTGTTAATCTGAGAAATCTTTCTCAAACTAGCATGACCTAATCTTCTGTGCCAGACCCACTGCTCTTCAGAAACAGACATAAGACAAGTCACCTTCTGACTCATAAGATCTTGCAGATCTGTCTTATAAATGTTGTTCTTCCTCTTGCCTGTAAATAGGATTGAGCCATCCTTCTGATTTACAGCCTTGCAAGACTCTTGATTAAAGATTATATCATAACCATTGTCACTCAATTGACTGATAGATAAGAGGTTATGTGTTAATCCTTCTACAAGAAGTACATTAGAAATGGAAGGAGAGTTACCAGACTTTATAGTTCCAGAGCCAATTATCTTGCCCTTCTGATCTCCTCCAAACTTGACTTCTCCTCCAGACTTAAGCACCAGGTCTTGGAACATAGACCTTCTTCCTGTCATGTGTCGTGAGCATCCAGAGTCCAGGTACCATGACATGTTGTGCTTTGTCCTTTTTGCAGTCAAGGATATCTGCAATAGGAATAATCTTATCCTTAGGTACCCACATTTTCTTGGGTCCTTTCTTGTTAGTTCTCCTCAAGTTCTGATTGAACTTGGGTTTAACATTGTAAGCAATAGGAGGAACAGCATGATAATTTTTAATGTGAGTTTCATGATATTTCCTAGGTTGTGTCACATGCCTTTTGGTGTGTGTTATGTGAAAGCTTTGAGCATGTGAAGTGTGCCTAATATCATGGGAGTGGCCATACTTGAACTGATCATACAAAGGCTTGTATGTGAATTTCATTTCATCAACAGGTTCAAGTTTGTATGGGGTTTCACCCTCAAAACCAATGCCGACTCTTTTGTTTCCAGACACAGCATATATCATAGAAGCTAGCTGACTTCTGCCAATACTTCTAGATAAGAACTTCCTGAAACTTAAATCATATTCTTTCAGAATATGGTTTAGACTAGGAGTGGATTTTTCTGAATCAGAAGGAGATCCAACATTATTGGATAATTTTAAAAGTTTTTCTTTTAATTCAGAATTTTCCAACTCAAGCTTCTTTGTTTCAAATTCAAATAGCTTTTTCAGCTTTTTGTATTTGAGACTAATCTGAGACTTGAGTTCCAGAAGTTCAGTTAGACCGGAAACTAACTCATCTCTAGTAAGTTCAGAAAATACCTCTTCAGAATCTGATTCTGATGTAGATTCTGATCCGTCATCTTCTGTCGCCATCAGCGCACAGTTGGCCTGCTCATCTTCAGAGTCTGAATCAACTTCTGACTCATCCCAGGTTGCCATAAGACCTTTCTTCTTATGAAACTTCTTCTTGGGATTTTCCTTCTGAAGATTTGGACATTCATTCTTGAAGTGTCCAGGCTCATTGCATTCATAGCACATGACCTTCTTCTTGTCAAATCTTCTGTCATCAGAAGATTCTCCACGTTCAAATTTCTTTGAACTTCTGAAGCCTCTGAACTTCCTTTGCTTGGTCTTCCAGAGTTGATTTAGCCTTCTGGAGATCAAAGACAGTTCATCTTCTTCTTCAGATTCTGATTCTTCAGGATCTTCTTCTCTAGCCTGAAAAGCGTTAGTGCATTTCTTGATATTGGATTTTAATGCAATAGACTTACCTTTCTTTTGAGGCTCATTTGCGTCCAGCTCTATTTCATGACTTCTCAAGGCACTGATAAGCTCTTCCAGAGAAACTTCATTCAGATTCTTTGCAATCTTGAATGCAGTCACCATAGGACCCCATCTTCTGGGTAAGCTTCTGATGATCTTCTTTACGTGATCAGCCTTGGTGTATCCCTTGTCAAGAACTCTCAATCCAGCAGTAAGAGTTTGAAATCTTGAAAACATCTTTTCAATGTCTTCATCATCCTCCATCTTGAAGGCTTCATACTTCTGGATTAAAGCTAGAGCTTTAGTCTCCTTGACTTGAGCATTTCCTTCATGAGTCATTTTCAAGGACTCATATATGTCATAGGCCGTTTCCCTGTTAGATATATTCTCATACTCAGCATGAGAGATAGCATTCAGCAAAACAGTTCTGCATTTATGATGATTCCTGAAAAGCTTTTTCTGATCATCATTCATTTCTTGCCTTGTCAGCTTTACGCCTCTGGCATTTACTGGATGTTTGTAACCATCCATCAGAAGATCCCATAGATCACCATCTAGACCAAGAAAGTAACTTTCCAGTTTATCTTTCCAGTATTCAAAGTTTTCACCATCAAATACCGGCGGTCTAGTATAACCATTGTTACCGTTGTATTGCTCAGCAGAGCCAGATGTAGATGCAGGTGTAGACTTTTCACTTTCATCAACCATCTTTTACTGAAGCGTTTTTCTCTTCCTGAATCTTTTCTAAACACGGTTAAGTGCTTGCACCTTAGAACCGGCGCTCTGATACCAATTGAAGGATAGAAAAACACTTAGAAAGGGGGGGTTTGAATAAGTGTAGCTTTAAAAACTTGACAGATAAAAATAAATTGCACAGTTATTTTTATCCTGGTTCGTTGTTAACTAAACTACTCCAGTCCACCCCCGCAGAGATGATTTACCTCAACTGAGGATTTAATCCACTAATCGCACGGATTACAATGGTTCTCCACTTAGTCAGCAACTAAGTCTTCCAGAGTCTTCTGATCACACACTGATCACTCCAGGAACAACTGCTTAGATACCCTCTAAGACTTTTCTAGAGTCTACTGATCCACACGATCACTCTAGTTACAACCTGCTTAGAAAACCTCTAAGACTTCCTAGAGTATTCTGATCCACACGATCACTCTAGTTCCTTACAACTTAATGTAATTCTAAGAGTATTACAAATGCTTCTTAAAAGCGATAATCACAAACTGTGATATTTCTCTTAACGTTTAAGCTTAATCTCACTAATATATTACAACAGCAATGTAGTGAGCTTTGATGAAGATGAAGATTCTGAGCTTTGAGTTTGAACAGAGTTTCAGCAAGTTAGTAGGCGTTGTTTTTGTTCAGGATCGTTAACCTTGCTTCTCATCAGAACTTCATATTTATAGGCGTTGGAGAAGATGACCGTTGAGTGCATTTAATGCTTTGCGTGTTCCGTACAGCATCGCATTTAATGTTATACGCTTTTGTCAACTACCTCGAGCCTTGTTCACGCTGTGTCTACTGACGTAGCCTTTAGTAGCTTTTAACGTTCCTTTTGTCAGTCAGCGTAGCTTGCCACTTGTACTTTCTTCTGATCTGATGTTTGTGAATACAACGTTTGAATATCATCAGAGTCAAACAGCTTGGTGCATAGCATCTTCTGATCTTCTGACCTTGAAGTGCTTCTGAGCGTGATACCATCAGAACTTCAGTGCTTCTGTTCTCTTGTTCTTCTGATGCTTCCATAGACCCATGTTCTGATTCTGCTTCGACCATCTTCTGATGTCTTGCCAGACCATGTTCTGATGTTGCATGCTGAACCCTTTGAGACAAAGCTTCTGAGCGCTGAATTATGCGTACTCTTTATATATTTCCTGAAAGGGAAATTGCATTGGATTAGAGTACCATATTATCTTAAGCAAAATTCATATTATTGTTATCATCAAAACTAAGATAATTGATCAGAACAAATCTTGTTCTAACAAAAGGTTTTTTTAAAATAATTGCAATTGTTCATAGATTTAAAAAAAGGGGTGGCCAAAGGGATAAAACCTTAAAGGTTTTAATATGGTCATTGTCAGATCGAGACAAAAACGACCAAAGGCCAAAACCATGTGACCATATGTAGTGAAAAAAAGGCCATTGTCATATCGAGACAACAATAGCCAGAAACCCCTTTTTTATGGGAGGCCGCCCATTGTCAGATCGAGACAACAATGGTCAGAAACCCTTTTTTTAGGGGAGCCAACCATTGTCAGATCGAGACAACAATGGCTAGAAACCCTTTTTTGGGGGAGCCGACCATTGTCAGATCGAGACAACAATGGCCATAAACCCTTTTTTGGGGGGGCCTCATAGGTAATCATCGGCCATTTTTTGGGGGAGCCGACCATTGTTAGATCGAGACAACAATGGCCAGAAACCTTTTTTTGGGGGGGCCTCATAGGTAATCGTCGGCCAAAATGTTTGGGTTTAAGTGGTTTGAAAATTGCGTTTGAAAGAGGGGGAAAGGGTTTGTCGGCCGTTGTCAGTTAATCGACAACGGCGGGTTAGGGTTGTTCAAGACAACCCTAAGACAAACCCTCGAAGAGAGAAGAGAAGGCGTCGTAAAAAAGATTGTAAAAAGTGTGTCTGAGTGAATTTGTGAAAATTGTACGTGAAAGTGAAAAAAGGTCCTCCAAATAGGATTGCCAAAGGTCCTATTTATAATGGGAAATTTAGGTTAGTGAAAATGTCACTCATGGGATTCGAACCCGCGACTTCTTATTTGCAAGTCTTGTTTCCTTACCAATTGTGCTATGTTATTTATTTGTAATAAAAAGCCAATAGAAAGTGTATGAAGCATAGACAAATATTTTCTATTTATTAAAATATAAATAGTTTAAGAGTAAACTATTATACTTTTGATAGAAACAAATAATTACAAAAATGCAAAATATTGTAGATAAACCGAGGAAGTTTATAAAACCCAAGTTTAAAAATGATTTTGAATCCTAAAATTGGGCCTCATAGTCTTATGAATAATAAGCCCAATTAAATACACACTTTTACTTAATGTATACTCCTATCTTTTGAATTGGACAATTTAGAGAATGGTTACTCTTTTGAAATGGGCTTGCCAATCAAGATGTCAAGCCCACTAGTTTGATATACACCCCTTAGAGTTTGTACTATGTCCCTGTTAATAAAATATAATAGCAATAGGGCAAATTTTGGGATATGACACATTGATCGCAACCTATGTCTTCTTGAGACTCTTGACTAGCACCTAGTCTCTCAAGGAAACAACCACAATAAGCCTATGATCAACCTTGCTAACAATCCCAACAAGTTCAGCCGATCCTTACTGTGAAGCAACTATGACCACAACCATAGTCTTCTAGAGGCTTCTGACTAACACCTACTCCATCAACAAAATAATCAACCAAGTTAATTACAAGTGTATATTACAAAGATGCTTCTAATAAGCAGATTACATAATGTTTTAAGTACAACAACACAAAAGTGTTGATAAGTAAGATACAAACAAAAGCTCCTTGCTAAAATACAAAATTGTTAGTTCCATGGTTTTTGTATCAGCATAAATTTTCTAAAAACACAATTCTTAACTGATGTTGAAAAGAAGTTGAAACATCATGTTCTACTGTTCTACACTAGAACATCCTGACAGTTCAAACACTTTTTAAACCATGAAAGATTTGATTGGAAAATATGAGAATCTGGAATATTCGGATAATCATTACAGGTGCAGGCAATCAGGGGATGATTAGGACAAATGCATGTTAGTCTCTGTTTTTTGAAAAAAGAATCTTTATTATTTCTTTTGGAAGACCAAGATTTCATTTCATTTTACTTGTTCCTAAATTGTAAAAGATCTTGCAGCTGTTTTCAAAAAAGAGAAGATTGGATTCGGATTGAAGTCCATGCCCATTATGCGAGTATCTACAAAAAGAAACTTTGGAAACCTAGTTTGCCAAGCTTTCTTGGAAGGGAAATGGTGAGTGCATGAGGGTTGTTGTGTGGAATTCTCTTAAGCTTTTCGTGTTTTCTATTTCTTTGTGTCACTCATGTATCTTCTAATAAATTGAGGTGGACCTGTGTTCTCACTCTTGAAGCTTTTAAGCGAGAGAGTTGAGTGGCGTTCTTGATCAAAAATTTAAAGCAAGATCAAGTATTGATTTTAGTTAGGTGCTTAACTAAGTATTTTGTTTATTGGAAAGTGTAATATTTCTACTTGGCCACGTGGTGTGTGACTGTTTTATCACTGAAATGATTGGAAGTGGGATGGAAATTTCTCTGGTCTAGATGTCGACTTCTAGGAAGAAGTAGCGGTGGGTAGTGATTAGACAATAAGTTGTAAACTAAGGTGTTTAGCTTTGAATAAATACCGTTGATATTGAACTTCCTTCCTGGCTTGGTATCCCTAGATTAGGCTTTGTTTGCACTGAGTTGGGTTAACAATTACTGTGTTATTTATCTTTCTACATTAAGTTTTTCAGTTTCATAATTGTGTTGTAAGTTAGCAAATATTATAACATTTTTTTTGACATTGTGTGTTGTTAGTACATCTGTCTTGACATCTATTCTAAGTGTCAGAATTTCAATTGGTATCAGAGCAGATATCTTGTTCTATTTATTAGGTGAACTCTATGAAATATATTTTTTGATACTATGGATAAAGAAGGAGGATACAATAACATATCACCTTTGTTGGATGGTTCTAACTATGACTCATGGAAAGTCAAAATGATTTCTTTCTTAAAATCAATGGACACCCAAGTTTGAAAAGCTGTTTTAAAAGGATGGGAACATCCTGTTGATAAAGACAAAGAAGGGAATGTGTTCTTAAAAGCTGAAGAAGATTTGTCTGATGAAGATGATAAAACTTCGCTTGCAAACTCCAAACCTCTGAATGCTTTATTCAATGGAATAAACAAGAATGTTTTCAGGCTGATTGACATATGTAGTATGGCGAAGGATGTTTGGGAAATCCTCATGACAACTTATGAAGACACATTCAAAGTTAAGATGTCTAGACTTAAATTCTCACATTCAAGTTTGAGAACCTAATGCATTCAAGACTTTCATATATATATATATATATATATATATATATATATATATATATATATATATATATATATATATATATATATATATATATATATATATATATATATATATATATAAGGACTGTGTCGAAATTTAATATTTAATATAATTTATTAGATTTGATTCCTTTGAAATTTTGATAGTATTACAATCTAATTTTAACTATATTTCTTACGTATATAAATGGTACTTTTAACCTTTTCATTTATAATGAAAAATATTTACATCCTCAAGTTCGACCTTTGGTACATGTATGGTGAGTGAAATTATGTTATTTTAAAATGAAATAAACAATTGTGTGTGTGTTAAAATAAAGATCAAAACTTTGATTATAACATAGGATGAGAAAGAGCAACAAAAATAATATTATTGAAATACTAGAATAAATTCTAACAACAATCAAGAGACATTAAGTAATAATTATAATTTAAAGAATATAAATTTCACACTATAAAATATTAATTGTATAAATATATACTTCAAAATACAAATAAGAGAAATATGGTTCAGATTCTTAAGTTTGTTAGTGTCTTAATTATTTTCCTTTTCATATTCGTCATTGTAACCCATGGTAACGTTGTAACTGATGGTAAGTTCAATTTTCCAATTTATTTTCAAAATTTATTCTTAATTTTATATACAATGTTTCATTTCTTATTATAATATTATTTTTTGACATCACTGGAGTTATCAAATGCGAGTCTCATAAAATATGTCGTAAACTAATGACTAATTGCTTGCATCCTAAATATCCAAGGTGTGTAGATGATATATGTGAATGTTATTAATAGTAGGAATGAAGTTCAAAAATAATTATATGTATTTGCAGAAGGAATTAATTATATTAGGAATAAAGTTCAAAAATATGCTAGCAAAAAAAATTGTCCATTTGGCAACTATAATGTTGGTACTTTTATTATTTTCTCAAATTTCAACGTATTTTCTCCGAACCTTCAATAAATTTACCCACTCAAATACTTATTATTGTATTATGCCAATCTTGTTGCATTAGTTTACTCTCAGAAATTAAGATATCTATATTAATATGATAAACTGAATTTGACGAAATAAATATCTGTGAGGCACGGGTTAAATATTTTCTAAATAAAAAAAACTATTTTAAAAACATTTATAATTTACAAATTTGACTTATAGTAAAATTATTATTGTAGAGATAAAATGTTATTGTTATTAATAATATATATAAAAAAGTTTATTTAACTAAATTTTTTGTAAATTATAAAATAATTTGAGCATTTCTAATTTATTAATCAAAAGACCAAAAGGGAAAAGGGGCACTAAGGGTTCTAAAAAGTTTGATTATTATTTTATTGTTACTTTTTTAAAAAGAAAAGAAAAGACCAAATCCAAAGCTATTATAGTTTATTTATTAATCAATAATTAAAATTTATTAACAAAATTACATTAAATGAATAACAAATAAATAAAATAAAATAGAAATTATCCTACAAAAGGAGGAAGGAAAGCCACATTCCTTCAAATCTTTTTTAAAAACTTTTTTAACTAAAGTTTTTAAAATTTAATTTAATAAAATCAACAAATAATCTAAAAAAATTTAATTTTTATTTTATTTCAAAATAATAAAAAACAAACATAACAAAAAAAAAGAACAAAGAACCGTCCATGGTAAAAAAGAATTATTTTGACTGATTATTATTTAATTAATGAATATCCACAACTAAATAAAAATTAAATTAAAATAAACCAAAAAAAAATTAAATCTAGAAAAAAAAGTATTATTATACTATCAAACAGTAGGATTATTAGTATTAGTGCAGGGACGGAGCTAGAAAATTAAAATAGTGAGGGAAATATTTACTTATAAATTTGTAATTATTTTTAATTTTCTTATCTTTGAAATAATTTTTTAATTAAAATACCAAATTTTATATTTAAAATAATAAATAAATATGTTAAACTTAAGTGCAAAATATTGTACATGTATCTTTTAAAGTGTAAACTAGGTAAAAGAAAAATAAACTATGTAAAATAAAAATTGTAATATTCGATATCGTATTTTCATCCATTAGTCGATATTAATTCATTTTAGTATATGTAGTGGACAAATATGGTACATATTACATTAATGGGCTTATATGGAAAAATAAGTGAATTGGAAGTAGTAAGAGGGCAACATGGTCTTTTTCCCACTTAAATAGGCTAAAGTCTTGTTTGGTTTTACTTATTATCCCCTTGGCAAACCAGAATTTATGAAATAGAAGTGGAGAAAGAAGGAAGAAACGTGAAAGGGAGAAGAGGAGAGTGAACCAAGAGCAGCCTTGCATGCACCAAGATCCATCCTCAAGCTCTGATTGTCGTTCCCAATCTCGTTTCAGCTTCATCATCTTCATCTTCTAAGTGAGTCCTTTAGATAGAAAATAGTGGGTAAAAGTTCTAAGGGTTTATGACATTTTGGGGCTAAGGGTTTTAGAATGCATGCACTATAATCCTTGCTTATGTATGTTTTGGATGCTTTTCCAGTAGCTTTTTTGTGTATACACTATTACCATGTTCTATTATTTGATCAAAGGGGAATGCATGTGATGATTTGGGGCTTGGGAACCCCAAATGCGTTTCTGATTTTTCTGAGTTTAGTAGGGTTCGCTGTAGCGAACTTTGGTTCGTTGTAGCAAAGTGAGTAGCGAATAAGTCAGGGATTTAGCTCGATTTATTCGCTGTAGCTCGCTACCATTCCCTGTAGAGAATCGGGGCTTCGCTGGGAGTTCGCTGTAGCGAACTGACCTGAATTTGGAGAAGTTCACTTCTGTTTGAGTTCGCTGTAGCGAATTAGTCTAAAGCAGAAATTGTTTTTCTCCCCTTGAGTGCAGTTCTGGTTCCTTAGACGAACCAAACTCCTCTCCGATTATTAGTACACACCTGTGGACTATATGTACGGTGTTTTATGGTATATAATCTCGTGATTTCATTCTATTATCTCTGTATGCATATTATGCATAATATTGAGAAATGGTAATTCAACTATTCTTGAATAATTGTTTATGCATATGAATGAAACACAATTATGTGAGGAAACATGAATGATTGCTAATTCCCGTTGTTTCGGTTAAACATTCGGGATTGATTGCATTGTGTGATTTGACGCTTGATATGCATGTGTATGCTTGAATCGAAACGGGCCGAGAGCTAGGTTGATTTGTGACTCGGGCTTTATGATCAATGAGTCGTCTCGGGCTTTGTGATCAATGGGACAGCCCCGATCGTATGATCTTGGGCTCACACCTGAGCTACCGTTGCAGTGTGCTTGTGAGGGTCTGGAGGCTTTCCCACTTGGTTTTAACACACTTGTGTGCTCGGTATGGTGGGGTTATGTGGCTAAGTAGGCTAATACATAATCGGTAACTCACCTCTAGTGAAGTCAAGTAGACTAAGCACTAGGCTTTCGCCCGATGGGCTCATGTGTCAAGATGGCGGATCGGTACTTGATGTTAACACACGTGCGTAAAGGTGGCTATTGGGACAATGACGCCATTTTGGCTAATGTCATCTCGGGGCCACTTAGGCTTGTGCAAACCCGTTTAACCACTCTTGTAGTTTGCTTGTACGAGTCTCTTGACAATAGACATGGGTGTAACTCATCCAAGGTGTGTTTTTATAACCTAGTCGAGGCATTAACGCGTTTCTGGATTCCCCGTACATGGGTATGGGTCTGCATATGTGTTTGTTGTACTATTTGTGTACTTGTGATATGATGACTCCTATGGTGGACGATTCATGTGTTTGCTCCATACTTGTACCCGATGTGAGGACAAACCCCGAATCAATGGTGGATTCGTTTTACTATACATGTACCCTTTAGATCCGAGTGGACCCATAGGATAGGCGGACTCACTGAGATTTAGTAATCTCATCCCATTCCAATTCTATCTTTTTCAGGTGGTTCGAGGCAGGATCGTGGCAAAGGCAAGATGGACTAGTCCTTTGGCGATTCTTGATGGATGCTTATCTTTTGTTCCGTTTCGTGCTTATCTTAGTATTATGTTTTGGATGATGTACTAGCTTATGCGATGTATTGTTTTGGCCATGATACATTCGGCTTTTGTACTTTGTACTCATTGATATACTTTCTTTTCCGCTGCGACATTATGTTATGTTGTCTTTATGTACCATTATTAGCATTACATGCATATTATTCTAGACATATATGTGTGGGGTGCTACATAATAAAATAGAAAAATATATGATATTAATAGTATTTTTTTAAAAGTTAAATAAACAAAGATAAATAGAAAAATATGTGGTATTAATAGTATGTTTTTTCTAAAAGTTAAGTAAATAAAATTATATATATATATATATATATATATATATATATATATATATATATATATATATATATATATATATATATATATATATATATATGAGGGTTATATTTACTCCAGGAGTAAGTTATTATAACTTAAACCAAATCTAGACCATTGATTCTTTTCAATCTAGAGGTTA